>NW_026734411.1:300000-467702 GCF_949786415.1 Peromyscus eremicus
GTGTATTGGACTGAAGAGGAGCTACTGTTCTTGTCAGTTTCCTAAGCAGAGTTGAACTAGATATGGTCCGTGTGTGGTGGAAGCACAGTTGTTTTGTTATGATCAAGCTCACTCTTTGGACCCCATAGGAAACACAGTAGAGTAGAAGAGTGCTCTTTTCTCTATAGCAGAGTGTGTTTCTTGTAAGGCGAGCTAGCGTTTGTTTCCCAGTCCTAAATGGAGTTGAATCACATGCAGTTTCTGGTCCTACGAGCAAGAGTTGTTTTCTGGTAAGAAGAGTCACTATTGCGCTGCCATTGCCATACACAGGACAAAAGCACTGTTGTCTTTTCCCACCAAGTATAGTGTATTGGACTTAAGAGGATCTACTCTTTTTGTCAGGTTCTTAAGCAGAATTGAACTAGATATGGCCGTGTGTGTAGGAAGCACAGTTTTTTGGTTCTGAGCAAACTCACTGTTTGGACCCCATAGGAAACACAGTAGAGTAGAAGAGTGCTCTTTTCCTAAAGCAGAGTGTTTCTTGTAAGGTGAGCTCGCCTTTGTTTCCCACTCCTAAATGGAGTTGAGTCACATGCAGTTTTTGGTCCTACGAGCAAGAGTTGTTCTGGTAAGAAGAGTCACTATTGCACTCCAAATGCCATACACAGTGCAAATAGCACTCGCGTCTGTTCCCAGCAGTACAGTGTATTGAACTGAACAGGAGCTACTGTTCTTGTCAGTTTCCTAAGCAGAGTTGAACTAGACATGGCCCGTGTTTAGGAAGCACAGTTCTTATGTTCTGAGCAAGCTCACTGTTAAGGCCCAGTAGGAAACACAGTAGAGTAGAAGAGTGCTCTTTTCAGAAAAGCAGAGTGTGTTTCTTGTAAGGCGAGCTAGCGTTTGTTTCCCAGTCCTAAATTGAGTTGAATCACATGCAGTTTCTGGTCCTACGAGCAAGTGTTGTTTTTTTGGTAAGGAAAGTCACTATTGCGCTCCCATTTCCATACACAGTGCAAATAGCACTCGCGTCTGTTCCCAGCAAGTACAGTGTATTTGACTGAAGAGGAGCTACTGTTCTTGTCAGTTTCCTAAGCAGAGTTGAACAAGATATGGTCCGTGTGTGTAGGAAGCACAGTTCTTTTGTTCTGAGCAAGCTCACTGTTTGGACCCCATAGGAAACACAGTAGAGTAGAAGAGTGCTCTTTTCTCAAAAGCAGAGTGTGTTTTTTGTAAGGCGAGCTAGCATTTGTTTCCCAGTCCTAAATGGAGTTGAATCACATGCAGTTTGTGGTCCTACGAGCAAGAGTTGTTTTCTGGTAAGAAGAGTCACTATTGTGCTCCCATTGTCATACACAGGGCAAAGAGCACTGGCGTCTGTTCCCAGCATGTACAGTGTATTGGACTGAAGAGGATCTACTGTTCTTGTCAGGTTCCTAAGCAGAATTGAATTAGATATGGCCATGTGTGTAGGAAGCACAGTTCTTTTGTTCTGAGAAAGCTCACTGTTCTTTCCCTATAGGAAACTCAGCAGAGTAGAAGAGTGCTCTTTTCTCAAATCAGAGTGTGTTTCTTGTAAGGCGACCTAGCGTTTGTTTCTCAGTCCTAAATGGAGTTGAATCACATGCAGTTTCTGGTCCTACAAGCAAGAGTTGTTTTCTGGTAAGGAAAGTCACTATTGCGCTCCCATTGCCATACACAGTGCAAATAGCACTCGCGTCTGTTCCCAGCAAGTACAGTGTACCAGACTGAAGAGGAGCTACTGTTCTTGTCAGTTTCCTAAGCAGAGTGGAACTAGATATGGCCCGTGTGTGTAGGAAGCACAGTTTTTTTGTTCTGAGCAAGCTCACTGTTTGGACCCCATAGGAAACACAGTAGAGTAGAAGAGTGCTCTTTTCTCTATAGCAGAGTGTGTTTCTTCTAAGGTGAGCTCGCGTTTGTTTCCCAGTCCTAAATGGAGTTGAATCACATGCAGTTTCTGGTCCTATGAGCAAGAGTTGTTTTCTGGTAAGAAGAGTCACTATTGTGCTCCCATTGTCATACACAGGGCAAATAGCTCTGGCGTCTGTTCCCAGCATGTACAGTGTATTGGACTGAAGAGGATCTACAGTTCTTGTCAGTTTCCTAAGCAAAGTTGAACTAGATACGGCCGTGTGTGTAGGAAGCTCAATTCTTTTGTTCTGAGCAAGCTCACTCTTCTTTCACTATAGGAAACACAGCAGAGTAGAAGATTGCTCTTTTCTCAAAAGCAGAGTGTGTTTCTTGTAAGGCGAGATAGCGTTTGTTTCCCAGTCCTAAATAGAGTTGAATCACATGGAGTTTCTGGTCCTATGAGCAAGAGTTGTTTTCTGGTAAGGAAAGTCACTATTGTGCTCCCATTGAAATACACAGTGCAAATAGCACTTGCGTCTGTTCCCAGCTAGTACAGTGTATCGGACTGAAGAGGAGCTACTGTTCTTGGCAGTTTCCTAAGCAGAGTTGAATGAGATATGGCCCGTGTGTGTAGGAAGCACAGTTCTCTTGTTCTGAGCAAGCTCACTGTTCTGGCCCTATAGGAAACACAGTAGAGTAGAAGAGTGCTCTTTTCTCTAAAGCAGAGTGTGTTTCTTGTAAGGCGAGCTCGCGTTTGTTTCCCAGTCCTAAATGGAGTTGAGTCACATGCAGTATTTGGTCTTACGAGCAAGAGTTGTTTTCTGGTAAGAGGAGTCACTATTGTGCTCCAAAGGCCATACACAGTGCAAATAGCACTCCTGTCTGTTCTCAGCCAGTACAGTGTATTGGACTGAATAGGAGCTACTGTTCCTGTCAGTTTCCTAAGCAGAGTTGAACTAGATATGCTTCACGTGTGTAGGAAGCACGGTTCTTTTGTTCTGAGCAAGCTCACTGTTTGGACCACATAGGAAACACAGTAGAGTAGAAGAGTGCTCTTTTCTCAAATGCAGAGTGTGTTTCTTGTAAGGTGAGCTAGATTTGTTTCCCAGTCCTAAATGGAGTTGAATCACATGCAGTTTCTGGTCCTACGAGCAAGAGGTGTTTTCTGGTAAGGAAAATCACTATTGTGCTCCCATTGCCATACACAGTGCAAATAGCACTGGCGTTTGTTCCCAGCAAGTACAGTGTATTGGACTGAATAGGAGCTACTGTCCTTGTCAGTTTCCTAAGCAGGGTTGAACTACATATGGTCCGTGTGTGTAGGAAGCACAGTTCTTTTTTTCTGAGCAAGCTCACTGTTTGGAACCCATAGGAAACACAGTAGAGTAGAAGAGTGCTCTTTTCTCAAAAGCAGAGTGTGTTTCTTGTAAGGCGAGCTAGTGTTTGTTTCCCAGTCCTAAATGGAGTTGAATCCCATTCAGTTTCTGGTCCTAGGAGGAAGAGTTGTTTTCTGGTAAGAAGGGTCACTATTGCGCTGCCATTGCCATACACAGGACAAATAGCACTGTTGTCTGTTCCCAGCAAGTACACTGTATTGGACTGAAGAGGATCTACTGTTCTTGTCAAATTGCTAAGCAGAATTGAACTAGATATGGCCGTGTGTGTAGGAAGCACAGTTTTTTTGTTCTGAGCAAGCTCACTGTTCGGACCCCTTAGGTAACACAGTAGAGTAGAAGAGTGCTCTTTTCTCCAAAGCAGAGTGTGTTTCTTGTAAGGCGAGCTAGTGTTTGTTTCCCAGTCCTAAATGGAGTTGAATCCCATGCAGTTTCTGGTCCTGGGAGAAAGAGTTGTTTTCTGGTATGAAGAGTCACTATTGTGCTCCCACTGTCATACACAGGGCAAATAGCACTGGCGTCTGTTTCCAGCATGTACAGTGTATTGGACTGAAGAGGATCTACTATTCTTGTTGGGTTCCAAAGCAGAATTGAACTAGATATGGCCATGTGTGTAGGAAGCACAGTTCTTTTGTTCTGAGCAAGCTCACTGTTATTTCCCTATAGGAAACACAGAAGAGTAGAAGAGTTCTCTTTTCTCAAAAGCAGAGTATGTTTCTTGTAAGGCGAGCTAGCGTTTGTTTCCCAGTCCTAAATGGAGTTGAATCACATGCAGTTTCTGGTCCTATGAGCAAGAGTTGTTTTCTGGTAAGGAAAGTCACTATTGTGCTCCCATTGCCATACACAGAGCAAATAGCACTTGCGTCTGTTCCCAGCAAGTACAGTGTATCGGACTGAAGAGGAGCTACTGTTCTTGTCAGTTTCCTAAGCAGAGTTTAACTAGATATGGCCCGTGTGTGTAGGAAGCACAGTTCTTATGTTCTGAACAAGCTCACTGTTCAGGCCCTATAGGAAACACAGTAAAGTAGAAGAGTGCTCTTTTCTCTAAAGCAGAGTGTGTTTCTAGTAAGGCGAGCTAGCTTTTGTTTCCCAGTCCTAAATGGAGTTGAGTCACATGCAGTTTTTGGTCCTACGAGCAAGAGTTGTTTTCTGGTAAGAAAAGTCACTATTGTGCTCCAATTGCCATACACAGTGCAAATAGCACTCGCGTCTGTTCCCAGCAAGTACAGTATATTGGACTGAATAGGAGCTACTGTTCTTGTCAGTTTCCTAAGCAGAGTTGAACTAGATATGGTCCGTGTGTTTAGGAAGCACTGTTCTTTTGTTCTGAGCAAGCTCACTGTTTGGACCCCATATAAAACACAGTAGAGTAGAAGAGTGCTCTTTCCTCTAAAGCAGAGTGTGTTTCTTGTAAGGCAAGCTCGCATTTGTTTCCCAGTCCTAAATGGAGTTGAATCCCATGCAGTTCTGGTCCTATGAGCAAGAGCTGTTTTTTGGTAAGAGGAGTCACTATTGCGCTGCCATTTCCATACACAGGACAAATAGCACTGGCGTCTGTTCCCAGCAAGCACAGTGTATTGGACTGAAGAAGATCTACTCTTCTTGTCAGGTTCCTAAGCAGAATTGAACTGATATGGCCGTGTGTGTAAAAAGCACAGTTCTTTTGTTCTGAGCAAGCTCACAGTTCGGACCCCTTAGGAAAGACAGTAGAGTAGAAGAGTGCTTTTTTCTCTAAAGCAGAGTGTGTTTCTTGTAAGGCAAGCTCACGTTTGTTTCCCAGTCCTAAATGGAGTTGAATCACATGCAGTTTGTGGTCCTACGAGAAAGAGTTGTTTTCTGGTAAGAAGAGTCACTATTGTGCTCCCAATGTCATACACAGGGCAAATAGCTCTGGCTTCTGTTCCCAGCATGTACAGTGTATTGGACTGAAGAGGATCTACTGTTCTTGTCAGTTTCCTAAGCAGAATTGAACTAGATATGGTCCGTGTGTGTAGGAAGCACAGTTCTTTTGTTCTGAGCAAGCTCACTGTTTGGACCCCATAGGAAACACAGTAGAGAAGAAGAGTGCTCTTTTCTCAAAAGCAGAGTGTGTTTCTTGGAAGGCGAGGTAGCGTTTGTTTCCTAGTCCTAAATGGAGTTGAATCACATGCAGTTTCTGGTCCTACGAGCAAGAGTTGCTTTCTGGTAAGGAAAGTCACTATGCGTTCCCATTGCCATACACAGTGCCAATAGGACTGGCATTTGTTCCCAGCAAGTACAGTGTATTGGACTGAATAGGAGCTACTGTTATTGTCAGTTTCCTAAGCAGAGTTGAACTACATATGGTCCATGTGTGTAGGAAGCACAGTTCTTTTGTTCTGAGCAAGCTCACTGTTTGGACCCCATAGGAAACACAGGAGAGTAGAAGAGTGCTCTTTTCTCAAAAGCAGAGTGTGTTTTTTGTAAGGCGAGCTAGCATTTGTTTCCCAGTCCTAAATAGAGTTGAATCACATGCAGTTTGTGGTCCTACGAGCAAGAGTTGTTTTCTGGTAAGAAGAGTCACTATTGTGCTCCCATTGTCATACACAGGGCAAAGAGCACTGGCGTCTGTTCCCAGCATGTACAGTGTATTGGACTGAAGAGGATCTACTGTTCTTGTTAGGTTCCTAAGCAGAATTGAATTAGATATGGCCATGTGTGTAGGAAGCACAGTTCTTTTGTTCTGAGAAAGCTCACTGTTCTTTTCCTATAGGAAACTCAGCAGAGTAGAAGAGTGCTCTTTTCTCAAATCAGAGTGTGTTTCTTGTAAGGCGAGCTAGCGTTTGTTTCCCAGTCCTAAATGGAGTTGAATCACATGCAGTTTCTGGTCCTACAAACAAGAGTTGTTTTCTTGTAAGGAAAGTCACTATTGCGCTCCCATTGCCATACACAGTGCAAATAGCACTCGCGTCTGTTCCCAGCAAGTACAGTGTACCAGACTGAAGAGGAGCTACTGTTCTTGTCAGTTTCCTAAGCAGAGTGGAACTAGATATGGCCCGTGTGTAGGAAGCAGTTTTTTTGTTCTGAGCAAGCTCACTGTTTGGACCCAATAGGAAACACAGTAGAGTAGAAGAGTGCTCTTTTCTCTATAGCAGAGTGTGTTTCTTCTAAGGTGAGCTCGCGTTTGTTTCCCAGTCCTAAATGGAGTTGAATCACATGCAGTTTCTGGTCCTATGAGCAAGAGTTGTTTTCTGGTAAGAAGAGTCACTATTGTGCTCCCATTGTCATACACAGGGCAAATAGCTCTGGCGTCTGTTCCCAGCATGTACAGTGTATTGGACTGAAGAGGATCTACAGTTCTTGTCAGGTTCCTAAGCAAAGTTGAACTAGATACGGCCGTGTGTGTAGGAAGCTCAATTCTTTTGTTCTGAGCAAGCTCACTCTTCTTTCACTATAGGAAACACAGCAGAGTAGAAGATTGCTCTTTTCTCAAAAGCAGAGTGTGTTTCTTGTAAGGCGAGATAGCGTTTGTTTCCCAGTCCTAAATGGAGTTGAATCACATGGAGTTTCTGGTCCTACGAGCAAGAGTTGTTTTCTGGTAAGGAAAGTCACTATTGTGCTCCCATTGAAATACACAGTGCAAATAGCACTTGCGTCTGTTCCCAGCTAGTACAGTGTATCGGACTGAAGAGGAGCTACTGTTCTTGGCAGTTTCCTAAGCAGAGTTGAATGAGATATGGCCCGTGTGTGTAGGAAGCACATTTCTCTTGTTCTGAGCAAGCCTACTGTTCTGGCCCTATAGGAAACACAGTAGAGTAGAAGAGTGCTCTTTTCTCTAAAGCAGAGTGTGTTTCTTGTAAGGCGAGCTCGCGTTTGTTTCCCAGTCCTAAATGGAGTTGAGTCACATGCAGTATTTGGTCTTACGAGCAAGAGTTGTTTTCTGGTAAGAGGAGTCACTATTGTGCTCCAAAGGCCATACACAGTGCAAATAGCACTCCTGTCTGTTCTCAGCCAGTACAGTGTATTGGACTGAATAGGAGCTACTGTTCCTGTCAGTTTCCTAAGCAGAGTTGAACTAGATATGCTTCACGTGTGTAGGAAGCACGGTTCTTTTGTTCTGAGCAAGCTCACTGTTTGGACCACATAGGAAACACAGTAGAGTAGAAGAGTGCTCTTTTCTCAAATGCAGAGTGTGTTTCTTGTAAGGAGAGCTACCGTTTGTTTCCCAGTCCTAAATGGAGTTGAATCACATGCAGTTTCTGGTCCTACGAGCAAGAGTTGTTTTCTGGTAAGAGGAGTCACTATTGCGCTCCAAAGGCCATACACAGTGCAAATAGCACTCGTGTCTGTTCTCAGCCAGTACAGTGTATTGGACTGAATAGGAGCTACTGTTCTTGTCAGTTTTCTAGGCAGAGTTGAACTACATATGGTCCTTGTGTGTAGGAAGCACAGTTCTTTTGTTCTGAGCAAGCTCACTGTTTGGACCCCATAGGAAACACAGTAGAGTAGAAGAGTGCTCTTTTCTCAAATGCAGAGTGTGTTTCTTGTAAGGTGAGCTAGATTTGTTTCCCAGTCCTCAATGGAGTTGAATCACATGCAGTTTCTGGTCCTACGAGCAAGAGTTGTTTTCTGGTAAGGAAAATCACTATTGCGCTCCCATTGCCATACACAGTGCAAATAGCACTGGCGTTTGTTCCCAGCAAGTACAGTGTATTGGACTGAATAGGAGCTACTGTCCTTGTCAGTTTCCTAAGCAGGGTTGAACTACATATGGTCCGTGTGTGTAGGAAGCACAGTTCTTTTTTTCTGAGCAAGCTCACTGTTTGGAACCCATAGGAAACACAGTAGAGTAGAAGAGTGCTCTTTTCTCAAAAGAAGAGTGTGTTTCTTGTAAGGCGAGCTAGTGTTTGTTTCCCAGTCCTAAATGGAGTTGAATCCCATTCAGTTTCTGGTCCTAGGAGGAAGAGTTGTTTTCTGGTAAGAAGGGTCACTATTGCGCTGCCATTGCCATACACAGGACAAATAGCACTGTTGTCTTTTCCCAGCAAGTACACTGTATTGGACTGAAGAGGATCTACTGTTCTTGTCAAATTGCTAAGCAGAATTGAACTAGATATGGCCGTGTGTGTAGGAAGCACAGTTTTTTTGTTCTGAGCAAGCTCACTGTTCGGACCCCTTAGGTAACACAGTAGAGTAGAAGAGTGCTCTTTTCTCCAAAGCAGAGTGTGTTTCTTGTAAGGTGAGCTAGTGTTTGTTTCCCAGTCCTAAATGGAGTTGAATCCCATGCAGTTTCTGGTCCTGGGAGAAAGAGTTGTTTTCTGGTAAGAAGGGTCACTATTGTGCTCCCATTGTCATACACAGGGCAAATAGCACTGGCGTCTGTTTCCAGCATGTACAGTGTATTGGACTGAAGAGGATCTACTATTCTTGTCGGGTTCCAAAGCAGAATTGAACTAGATATGGCCATGTGTGTAGGAAGCAGAGTTCTTTTGTTCTGAGCAAGCTCACTGTTATTTCCCTATAGGAAACACAGAAGAGTAGAAGAGTTCTCTTTTCTCAAAAGCAGAGTATGTTTCTTGTAAGGCGAGCTAGTGTTTGTTTCCCAGTCCTAAATGGAGTTGAATCACATGCAGTTTCTGGTCCTATGAGCAAGAGTTGTTTTCTGGTAAGGAAAGTCACTATTGTGCTCCCATTGCCATACACAGAGCAAATAGCACTTGCGTCTGTTCCCAGCAAGTACAGTGTATCGGACTGAAGAGGAGCTACTGTTCTTGTCAGTTTCCTAAGCAGAGTTTAACTAGATATGGTCCGTGTGTTTAGGAAGCACTGTTCTTTTGTTCTGAGCAAGCTCACTGTTTGGACCCCATATAAAACACAGTAGAGTAGAAGAGTGCTCTTTCCTCTAAAGCAGAGTATGTTTCTTGTAAGGCAAGCTCGCATTTGTTTCCCAGTCCTAAATGGAGTTGAATCCCATGCAGTTCTGGTCCTATGAGCAAGAGCTGTTTTCTGGTAAGAGGAGTCACTATTGCGCTGCCATTTCCATACACAGGACAAATAGCACTGGCGTCTGTTCCCAGCAAGCACAGTGTATTGGACTGAAGAAGATCTACTCTTCTTGTCAGGTTCCTAAGCAGAATTGAACTGATATGGCCGTGTGTGTAAAAAGCACAGTTCTTTTGTTCTGAGCAAGCTCACAGTTCGGACCCCTTAGGAAACACAGTAGAGTAGAAGAGTGCTTTTTTCTCTAAAGCAGAGTGTGTTTCTTGTAAGGCAAGCTCACGTTTGTTTCCCAGTCCTAAATGGAGTTGAATCACATGCAGTTTGTGGTCCTACGAGAAAGAGTTGTTTTCTGGTAAGAAGAGTCACTATTGTGCTCCCAATGTCATACACAGGGCAAATACCTCTGGCGTCTGTTCCCAGCATGTACAGTGTATTGGACTGAAGAGGATCTACTGTTCTTGTCAGTTTCCTAAGCAGAGTTGAACTAGATATGGTCCGTGTGTGTAGGAAGCACAGTTCTTTTGTTCTGAGCAAGCTCACTGTTTGGACCCCATAGGAAACACAGTAGAGAAGAAGAGTGCTCTTTTCTCAAAAGCAGAGTGTGTTTCTTGGAAGGCAATGTAGCGTTTGTTTCCTAGTCCTAAATGGAGTTGAATCACATGCAGTTTCTAGTCCTACGAGCAAGAGTTGCTTTCTGGTAAGGAAAGTCACTACGCGCTCCCATTGCCATACACAGTGCCAATAGCACTGGCATTTGTTCCCAGCAAGTACAGTGTATTGGACTGAATTGGAGCTACTGTTATTGTCAGTTTCCTAAGCAGAGTTGAACTACATATGGTCCATGTGTGTAGGAAGCACAGTTCTTTTGTTCTGAGCAAGCTCACTGTTTGGACCCCATAGGAAACACAGGAGAGTAGAAGAGTGCTCTTTTCTCAAAAGCAGAGTGTGTTTCTTGTAAGGCGAGCTAGCGTTTGTTTCCCAGTCCTAAATGGAGTTGAATCCCATTCAGTTTCTGGTCCTAGGAGCAAGAGTTGTTTTCTGGAAGAAGGGTCACTGTTGCGCTGCCATTGCCATACACAGGACAAATAGCACTGTTGTCTGTTCCCAGCAAGTACACTGTATTGGACTGAAGAGGATCTACTGTTCTTGTCAAATTGCTAAGCAGAATTGAACTAGATATGGCCGTGTGTGTAGGAAGCACAGTTTTTTTGTTCTGAGCAAGCTCACTGTTCGGACCCCTTAGGTAACACAGTAGAGTAGAAGAGTGCTCTTTTCTCCAAAGCAGAGTGTGTTTCTTGTAAGGCGAGCTAGTGTTTGTTTCCCAGTCCTAAATGGAGTTGAATCCCATGCAGTTTCTGGTCCTACGAGCAAGAGTTGTTTTCTGGTATGAAGAGTCACTATTGTGCTCCCATTGTCATACACAGGGCAAATAGCACTGGCGTCTGTTTCCAGCATGTACAGTGTATTGGACTGAAGAGGATCTACTATTCTTGTCGGGTTCCAAAGCAGAATTGAACTAGATATGGCCATGTGTGTAGGAAGCACAGTTCTTTTGTTCTGAGCAAGCTCACTGTTATTTCCCTATAGGAAACACAGAAGAGTAGAAGAGTTCTCTTTTCTCAAAAGCAGAGTATGTTTCTTGTAAGGCGAGCTAGCGTTTGTTTCCCAGTCCTAAATGGAGTTGAATCACATGCAGTTTCTGGTCCTATGAGCAAGAGTTGTTTTCTGGTAAGGAAAGTCACTATTGTGCTCCCATTGCCATACACAGAGCAAATAGCACTTGCGTCTGTTCCCAGCAAGTACAGTGTATCGGACTGAAGAGGAGCTACTGTTCTTGTCAGTTTCCTAAGCAGAGTTTAACTAGATATGGCCCGTGTGTGTAGGAAGCACAGTTCTTATGTTCTGAACAAGCTCACTGTTCAGGCCCTATAGGAAACACAGTAAAGTAGAAGAGTGCTCTTTTCTCTAAAGCAGAGTGTGTTTCTAGTAAGGCGAGCTAGCTTTTGTTTCCCAGTCCTAAATGGAGTTGAGTCACATGCAGTTTTTGGTCCTATGAGCAAGAGTTGTTTTCTGGTAAGAAAAGTCACTATTGCGCTCCAATTGCCATACACAGTGCAAATAGCACTCGCGTCTGTTCCCAGCAAGTACAGTATATTGGACTGAATAGGAGCTACTGTTCTTGTCAGTTTCCTAAGCAGAGTTGAACTAGATATGGTCCGTGTGTTTAGGAAGCACAGTTCTTTTGTTCTGAGCAAGCTCACTGTTTGGACCCCATAGGAAACTCAGTAGAGTAGAAGAGTGCTGTTTCCTCTAAAGCAGAGTGTGTTTCTTGTAAGGCAAGCTCGCATTTGTTTCCCAGTCCTAAATGGAGTTGAATCCCATGCAGTTCTGGTCCTATGAGCAAGAGCTGTTTTCTGGTAAGAAGAGTCACTATTGCGCTGCCATTTCCATACACAGGACAAATAGCACTGGCGTCTGTTCCCAGCAAGTACAGTGTATTGGACTGAAGATGATCTACTCTTCTTGTCAGGTTCCTAAGCAGAATTGAACTGATATGGCCGTGTGTGTAAAAAGCACAGTTCTTTTGTTCTGAGCAAGCTCACAGTTCGGACCCCTTAGGAAACACAGTAGAGTAGAAGAGTGCTTTTTTCTCTAAAGCAGAGTGTGTTTCTTGTAAGGCAAGCTCGCGTTTGTTTCCCAGTCCTAAATGGAGTTGAATCACATGCAGTTTGTGGTCCTACGAGAAAGAGTTGTTTTCTGGTAAGAAGAGTCACTATTGTGCTCCCAATGTCATACACAGGGCAAATAGCTCTGGCGTCTGTTCCCAGCATGTACAGTGTATTGGACTGAAGAGGATCTACTGTTCTTGTCAGTTTCCTAAGCAGAGTTGAACTAGATATGGTCCGTGTGTGTAGGAAGCACAGTTATTTTGTTCTGAGCAAGCTCACTGTTTGGACCCCATAGGAAACACAGTAGAGAAGAAGAGTGCTCTTTTCTCAAAAGCAGAGTGTGTTTCTTGTAAGGCGAGGTAGCGTTTGTTTCCTAGTCCTAAATGGAGTTGAATCACATGCAGTTTCTGGTCCTACGAGCAAGAGTTGCTTTCTGGTAAGGAAAGTCACTATGCGCTCCCATTGCCATACACAGTGCAAATAGCACTGGCATTTGTTCCCAGCAAGTACAGTGTATTGGACTGAATAGGAGCTACTGTTCTTGTCAGTTTCCTAAGCAGAGTTGAACTACATATGGTCCATGTGTGTAGGAAGCACAGTTCTTTTGTTCTGAGCAAGCTCACTGTTTGGACCCCATAGGAAACACAGGAGAGTAGAAGAGTGCTCTTTTCTCAAAAGCAGAGTGTGTTTCTTGTAAGGCGAGCTAGCGTTTGTTTTCCAGTCCTAAATGAGTTGAATCACATGCAGTTTCTGGTCCTATGAGCAAGAGTTGTTTTCTGGTAAGGAAAGTCACTATTGTGCTCCCATTGCCATACACAGAGCAAATAGCACTTGCGTCTGTTCCCAGCAAGTACAGTGTATCGGACTGAAGAGGAGCTACTGTTCTTGTCAGTTTCCTAAGCAGAGTTGAACTAGATATGGCCCGTGTGTGTAGGAAGCACAGTTCTTATGTTCTGAACAAGCTCACTGTTCAGGCCCTATAGGAAACACAGTAAAGTAGAAGAGTGCTCTTTTCTCTAAAGCAGAGTGTGTTTCTAGTAAGGCGAGCTAGCTTTTGTTTCCCAGTCCTAAATGGAGTTGAGTCACATGCAGTTTTTGGTCCTATGAGCAAGAGTTGTTTTCTGGTAAGAAAAGTCACTATTGCGCTCCAATTGCCATACACAGTGCAAATAGCACTCGCGTCTGTTCCCAGCAAGTACAGTATATTGGACTGAATAGGAGCTACTGTTCTTGTCAGTTTCCTAAGCAGAGTTGAACTAGATATGGTCCGTGTGTTTAGGAAGCACAGTTCTTTTGTTCTGAGCAAGCTCACTGTTTGGACCCCATAGGAAACACAGTAGAGTAGAAGAGTGCACTTTCCTCTAAAGCAGAGTGTGTTTCTTGTAAGGCAAGCTCGCATTTGTTTCCCAGTCCTAAATGGAGTTGAATCCCATGCAGTTCTGGTCCTATGAGCAAGAGCTGTTTTCTGGTAAGAAGAGTCACTATTGCGCTGCCATTTCCATACACAGGACAAATAGCACTGGCGTCTGTTCCCAGCAAGTACAGTGTATTGGACTGAAGATGATCTACTCTTCTTGTCAGGTTCCTAAGCAGAATTGAACTGATATGGCCGTGTGTGTAAAAAGCACAGTTCTTTTGTTCTGAGCAAGCTCACAGTTCGGACCCCTTAGGAAACACAGTAGAGTAGAAGAGTGCTTTTTTCTCTAAAGCAGAGTGTGTTTCTTTTAAGGCAAGCTCGCGTTTGTTTCCCAGTCCTAAATGGAGTTGAATCACATGCAGTTTGTGGTCCTACGAGCAAGAGTTGCTTTCTGGTAAGGAAAGTCACTATGCGCTCCCATTGCCATACACAGTGCAAATAGCACTGGCATTTGTTCCCAGCAAGTACAGTGTATTGGACTGAATAGGAGCTACTGTTCTTGTCAGTTTCCTAAGCAGAGTTGAACTACATATGGTCCATGTGTGTAGGAAGCACAGTTCTTTTGTTCTGAGCAAGCTCACTGTTTGGACCCCATAGGAAACACAGGAGAGTAGAAGAGTGCTCTTTTCTCAAAAGCAGAGTGTGTTTCTTGTAAGGCGAGCTAGCGTTTGTTTTCCAGTCCTAAATGAGTTGAATCACATGCAGTTTCTGGTCCTATGAGCAAGAGTTGTTTTCTGGTAAGGAAAGTCACTATTGTGCTCCCATTGCCATACACAGAGCAAATAGCACTTGCGTCTGTTCCCAGCAAGTACAGTGTATCGGACTGAAGAGGAGCTACTGTTCTTGTCAGTTTCCTAAGCAGAGTTGAACTAGATATGGCCCCTGTGTGTAGGAAGCACAGTTCTTATGTTCTGAGCAAGCTCACTGTTCAGGCCCTATAGAAAACACAGTAGAGTAGAAGAGTACTCTTTTCTCTAAAGCAGAGTATGTTTCTAGTAAGGCGAGCTTGCTTTTGTTTCCCAGTCCTAAATGGAGTTGAGTCACATGCAGTTTTTGGTCCTACGAGCAAGAGTTGTTTTCTGGTAAGGAAAGTCACTATTGTGCTCCAATTGCCATACACAGTGCAAATAGCACTCGCATCTGTTCCCAGCAAGTACAGTATATTGGACTGAATAGGAGCTACTGTTCTTGTCAGTTTCCTAAGCAGAGTTGAACTAGATATGGTCCGTGTGTAGGAAGCACAGTTCTTTTGTTCTGAGCAAGCTCACTGTTTGGACCCCATAGGAAACACAGTAGAGTAGAAGAGTGCTCTTTTCTCTAAAGCAGAGTGTGTTTCTTGTAAGGCAAGCTCGCATTTGTTTCCCAGTCCTAAATGGAGTTGAATCCCATGCAGTTTCTGGTCCTACGAGAAAGAGTTGTTTTCTGGTAAGAAGAGTCACTATTGCGCTGCCAGTGCCATACACAGGACAAATAGCACTGGCGTCTGTTCCCAGGAAGCACAGTGTATTGGACTGAAGATGATCTACTCTTCTTGTCAGGTTCCTAAGCAGAATTGAACTGATATGGCCGTGTGTGTAGGAAGCATAGTTCTTTTGTTCTGAGCAAGCTCACAGTTCAGAGCCCTTAGGAAACACAGTAGAGTAGAAGAGTGCTTTTTTCTCTAAAGCAGAGTGTGTTTCTTGTAAGGCGAGCTCGTGTTTGTTTCCCAGTCCTAAATGGAGTTGAATCACATGCAGTTTGTGGTCCTACGAGAAAGAGTTGTTTTCTGGTAAGAAGAGTCACTATTGTGCTCCCAATGTCATACACAGGGCAAATAGCTCTGGCGTCTGTTCCCAGCATGTACAGTGTATTGGACTGAAGAGGATCTACTGTTCTTGTCAGGTTGCTAAGCAGAATTGAACTAGATATGGCCGTGTGTGTAGGAAGCACCGTTCTTTTGTTCTGAGCAAGCTCAATGTTCGGTCCCCATAGGAAACACAGTACAGTAGAAGAGTGCTCTTTTCTTAAAAGCAGAGTATGTTTCTTGTAAGGCGAGCTAGCGTTTTTTTCCCAGACCTAAATGGAGTTGAATCACATGCAGTTTCTGGTCCTACCAGCAAGAGTTGTTTTCTGGTAAGGAAAGTCACTATTGCGCTCCCATTGCCATACACAGTGCAAATATCACTCGCGTCTGTTCCCAGCAAGTACACTGTATCGGACTGAAGAGGAGCTACTGTTCTTGTAAGTTTCCTAAGCAGGGTTGAACTAGATATGCCCCGTGTGTAGGAAGCACAGTTCTTATGTTCTGAGCAAGCTCACTGTTCAGGCACTATAGGAAACACAGTAGAGTAGAAGAGTGCTCTTTTCTCTAAAGCAGAGTGTGTTTCTTGTAAGGCGAGCTTGCGTTTGTTTCCTAGTCCTAAATGGAGTTAAGTCACATGCAGTTTTTGGTTCTATGAGCAAGAGTTGTTTTCTGATAAGAAGGGTCACTATTATGCTCCATTTGCTATACACAGTGCAAATAGCACTCGCGTCTGTTCCCAGCAAGTACAGTGTATTGGACTGAAGAGGAGCTACTGTTCTTGTCAGTTTCCTAAGCAGAGTTGAACTAGATATGGTCCGTGTGTGGTGGAAGCACAGTTGTTTTGTTATGATCATGCTCACTGTTTGGACCCCATAGGAAACACAGTAGAGTAGAAGAGTGCTCTTTTCTCAAATGCATAGTGTACTTCTTGTAAGGAGAGCTACCGTTTGTTTCCCAGTCCTAAATGGAGTTGAGTCACATGCAGTTTCTGGTCCTACGAGCAAGAGTTGTTTTGTGGTAAGGAAAGTCACTATTGCGCTCCCATTGACATACACATTACAAATAGCACTCGTGTCTGTTCCCAGCAAGTACAGTGTATTGGACTGAATAGGAGTTACTGTTCTTGTCAGTTTCCTAAGCAGAGTTGAACTAGATATGGTCCGTGTGTGTAGGAAGCACAGTTCTTTTGTTCTGAGCAAGCTCACTGTTTGGACCCCATAGGAAACACAGTAGAATTTAAGAGTGCTCTTTTCTCAAAAGCAGAGTGTTTTTCTTGTAAGGTGAGCTTGCGTTTGTTTCCCAGTCCTAAATGGAGTTGAATAACATGCAGTTTCTGGTCCTACGAGCAAGAGTTGTTTTCTGGTAAGAAGAGTCACTATTGCGCTGCCATTGCCATACACAGGACAAATAGCACTCGCGTCTGTTCCCAGCAAGTAGAGTGTATTGGACTGAAAAGGAGCTACTGTACTTGTCAGTTTCCTAAGCAGAGTTGAACTAGATATGGCCCGTGTGTTTAATAAGTACAGTTCTTTTGTTCTGAGCAAGCGCACTGTTCTGGCCCTATAGGAAACACAGTAGAGTAGAAGAGTGCTCTTTTATCTAAAGCAGAGTGTGTTTCTTGTAAGGCGAGCTAGCGTTTGTTTCCCACTCCTAAATGGAGTTGAATCCCATTCAGTTTCTGGTCCTAGGAGCAAGAGTTGTTTTCTGGTAAGAAGAGTCACTATTGCGCTGCCATTGCCATACACAGTACAAATAGCACTGGTGTCTGTTCCAAGCAAGTACAGTGTATCAGACTGAAGAGGAACTACAGTTCTTGTCAGTTTCCTAAGCAGAGTTGAACTCGATATGGCCCGTGTGTGTAGGAAGCACAGTTCTTATGTTCTGAGCAAGCTTACTCTTCAGGCCCTATAGGAAACACAGTAGAGTAGAAGAGTGCTCTTTTCTCTAAAGCAGAGTGTGTTTCTTGTAAGGCGAGCTAGCGTTTGTTTCCTAGTCCTAAATGGAGTTGAATAACATGCAGTTTCTGGTCCTACGAGCAAGAGTTGTTTTCTGGTAAGGAAAGTCACTATTGCGCTCCCATTGCCATACACAGTGCAAATAGAACTGGCGTTTGTTCCCAGCAAGTACAGTGTATTGGACTGAATAGGAGCTACTGTTGTTGTCAGTTTCCTAAGCAGAGTTGAACTACATATGGTCCGTGTGTGTAGGAAGCACAGTTTTTTTGTTCTGAGCAAGATCACTGTTTGGACCCCATAGGAAACACAGAAGAGTAGAAGAGTGCTCTTTTCTCAAAAGCAGAGTGTGTTTCTTGTAAGGCGATCTAGCGTTTGTTTCCCAGTCCTAATTGGAGTTGAATCCCATTCAGTTTCTTGTCCTAGGAGGAAGAGTTGTTTTCTGGTAAGAAGAGTCACTATTGCGCTGCCATTGCCATACACAGGACAAATAGCACTGTTGTCTGTTCCCAGCAAGTACAGTGTATTGGACTGAAGAGGATCTACTGTTCTTGTCAAATTGCTAAGCAGAATTGAACTAGATATGGCCGTGTGTGTAGGAAGCACAGTTTTTTTGTTCTGAGCAAGCTCACTGTTTGGACCCCATAGGTAACACAGTAGAGTAGAAGAGTGCTCTTTTCTCAAAAGCAGACTGTGTTTCTTGTAAGGCGAGCTAGTGTTTGTTTCCCAGTCCTAAATGGAGTTGAATCACATGCAGTTTCTGGTCCTACGAGCATGAGTTGTTTTCTGGTAAGAAGAGTCTCTATTGTGCTCCCATTGTCATACCCAGGGCAAATAGCACTGGCGTCTGTTCCCAGCATGTACAGTGTATTGGACTGAAGAGGATCTACTATTCTTGTCGGGTTCCAAAGAAGAATTGAACTAGATATGGCCATGTGTGTAGGAAGCACAGTTCTTTTGCTCTGAGCAAGCTCACTGTTATTTCCCTATAGGAAACACAGTAGAGTAGAAGAGTGCTCTTTTCTCAAAAGCAGAGTGTGTTTCTTGTAAGGCGAGCTCCCGTTTGTTTCCCAGTCCTAAATGGAGTTGAATCACATGCAGTTTCTGGTCATATGAGCAAGAGTTGTTTTCTGGTAAGGAAAGTCACTATAGTGCTCCCGTTGCCATACACAGTGCAAATAGCACTTGCGTCTGTTCCCAGCAAGTACAGTGTATCGGACTGAAGAGGAGCTACTGTTCTTGTCAGTTTCCTAAGCAGAGTTGAACTAGATATGGCCCGTGTGTGTAGGAAGCACAGTTCTAATGTTCTGAGCAAGCTCACTGTTCAGGCCCTATAGGAAACACAGTAGAGTAGAAGAGTGCTCTTTTCTCTAAAGCAGAGTGTGTTTCTAGTAAGGCGAGCTCGATTCTGTTTCCCAGTCCTAAATGGAGTTGAATCACATGCAGTTTTTGGTCCTACGAGCAAGAGTTGTTTTCTGGTAAGAAAAGTCACTATTGCGCTCCAATTGCCATACACAGTGCAAATAGCACTCTTGTCTGTTCCCAGCAAGTACAGTATATTGGACTGAATAGGAGCTACTGTTCTTGTCAGTTTCCTAAGCAGAGTTGAACTAGATATGGTCCGTGTGTGTAGGAAGCACAGTTCTTTTGTTCTGAGCAAGCTCACTGTTTGGACCCCATAGGAAAAACAGTAGAGTAGAAGAGTGCTCTTTTCTCTAAAGCAGAGTGTGTTTCTGTAAGGCAAGCTCGCGTTTGTTTCCCAGTTCTAAATGGAGTTGAATTCCATGCAGTTTCTGGTCCTACGAGCAAGAGTTGTTTTCTGGTAAGAAGAGTCACTATTGCTCTGCCATTGCCATACACAGGACAAATAGCACTGGCGTCTGGTCCCAGCAAGTACAGTGTATTGGACTGAAGATGATCTACTCTTCTTGTCAGTTTCCTAAGCAGAGTTGAACTAGATATGGCCCGTGTGTAGGAAGCACAGTTCTTATGTTCTGAGCAAGCTCACTGTTCAGGCACTATAGGAAACACAGTAGAGTAGAAGAGTGCTCTTTTCTCTAAAGCAGAGTGTGTTTCTAGTAAGGTGAGCTCACTTCTGTTTCCCAGTCCTAAATGGAGTTGAATCACATGCAGTTTGTGGTCCTACGAGCAAGAGTTGTTTTCTGTTAAGAAAAGTCACTATTGCGCTCCAATTGCCATACACAGTAAACATAGCACTCTTGTCTGTTCCCAGCAAGTACAGTATATTGGACTGAATAGGAGCTACTGTTCTTGTCAGTTTCCTAAGCAGAATTGAACTAGATATGGTCCGTGTGTGTAGGAAGCACAGTTCTTTTGTTCTGAGCAAGCTCACTATTTGGACCCCATAGGAAAAACAGTAGAGTAGAAGAGTGCTCTTTTCTCTAAAGCAGAGTGTGTTTCTTGTAAGGCAAGCTCGCGGTTGTTTCCCAGTTCTAAATGGAGTTGAATTCCATGCAGTTTCTGGTCCTACGAG
Organism: Peromyscus eremicus; assembly: GCF_949786415.1. Taxonomy (NCBI): domain Eukaryota; kingdom Metazoa; phylum Chordata; class Mammalia; order Rodentia; family Cricetidae; genus Peromyscus; species Peromyscus eremicus. Next base: position 319,516 of record NW_026734411.1, read on the forward strand.
CAAGAGTTGTTTTCTGGTAAGAAGAGTCACTATTGCGCTGCCATTGCCATACACAGGACAAATAGCACTGGCGTCTGGTCCCAGCAAGTACAGTGTATTGGACTGAAGATGATCTACTCTTCTTGTCAGTTTCCTAAGCAGAGTTGAACTAGATATGGCCCGTGTGTAGGAAGCACAGTTCTTATGTTCTGAGCAAGCTCACTGTTCAGGCACTATAGGAAACACAGTAGAGTAGAAGAGTGCTCTTTTCTCTAAAGCAGAGTGTGTTTCTTGTAAGGCGAGCTTGCGTTTGTTTCCTAGTCCTAAATGGAGTTAAGTCACATGGAGTTTTTGGTTCTATGAGCAAGAGTTGCTTTCTGGTAAGAAGGGTCACTATTATGCTCCAATTGCCATACACAGTGCATATAGCACTCGCGTCTGTTCCCAGAAAGTACAGTGTATTGGACTGAAGATGAGCTACTGTTCTTGTCAGTTTCCTAAGCAGAGTTGAACTAGATATGGTCCGTGTGTGTGGGAAGCACAGATGTTTTGTTATGAGCAAACTCACTGTTTGGACCCCATAGGAAACACAGCAGAGTAGAAGAGCGCTCTTTTCTCAAAAGCAGAGTGTTTTTCTTGTAAGGCGAGCTAGCGTTTGTTTCCCAGTCCTAAATGGAGTTGAATCCCATGCAGTTTCTGGTCCTACGAGCAAGAGTTGTTTTCTGGTAAGAAGAGTCACTATTGCGCTGCCATTGCCATACACAGGACAAATAGCACTGTTGTCTGTTCCCAGCAAGTACAGTGTATTGGACTGAAGAGGATCTACTGTTCTTGTCAGGTTCCTTAGCAGAATTGAACTAGATATGGCCGTGTGTGTAGGAAGCACAGTTCTTTTGTTCTGAGCAAACTCACTGTTCAGAGCAATTAGGAAACACAGTAGAGTAGAAGAGTGCTCTTTTCTCTAAAGCAGAGTGTGTTTCTTGTAAGGCGAGCTCGGGTTAGTTTCCCAGTCCTAAATGGAGTTGAGTCACATGCAGTTTCTGGTCCTACGAGCAAGAGTTGTTTTCTGGTAAGGAAAGTCACTATTGCGCTCCCATTGCCATACACAGTGCAAATAGCACTCGTGTCTGTTCCCAGCCAGTACAGTGTATTGGACTGAAGAGGATCTACTGTTCTTGTCAGTTTCCTAAGCAGAGTTGAACTAGATATGGCCCGTGTGTGTAGTAAGTACAGTTCTTTATTTCTGAGCAAGCGCACTGTTCTGGCCCTATAGGAAACACAGTAGAGTAGAAGAGTGGTCTTTTATCTAAAGCAGAGTGTGTTTCTTGTAAGGCGAGCTAGCGTTTGTTTCCCAGTCCTAAATGGAGTTGAATCCCATTCAGTTTCTGTTCCTAGGAGCAAGAGTTGTTTTCTAGTAAGAAGAGTCACTATTGCGCTGCCATTGCCATACACAGGACAAAGAGCACTGTTGTCTGTTCCCAGCAAGTACACTGTACTGGACTGAAGAGGATCTACTGTTCTTGTCAGGTTCCTAAGCAGAATTGAACTAGATATGGCCGTGTGTGTAGGAAGCACAGTTTTTTTGTTCTGAACAAGCTCACTGTTCGGACCACATAGGAAAAACAGTAGAGTAGAAGAGTGCTCTTTTATCTAAACCAGAGTGTGTTTCTTGTAAGGCGAGCTAGATTTGTTTCCCAGTCCTAAATGGAGTTGAATCACATGCAGTTTCTGGTCCTACGAGCAAGAGTTGTTTTCTGGTAAGGAAAGTCACTATTGCGCTCCCATTGCCAAACACAGTACAAATAGCACTGGCGTCTGTTCCCATCAAGTACAGTGTATCAGACTGAAGAGGAGCTAGAGTTCTTGTGAGTTTCCTAAGCAGAGTTGAACTCGATATGGCCCGTGTGTAGGAAGCACAGTTCTTATGTTCTGAGCAAGCTTACTCTTCAGGCCCTATAGGAAACACAGTAGAGTAGAAGAGTGCTCTTTTCTCTAAAGCAGAGTGTGTTTCTTGTAAGGCGAGCTCGCGTTTTTTTCCCAGTCCTAAATGGAGTTGAGTCACATGCAGTTTTTGGTCCTAGGAGGAAGAGTTGTTTTCTGGTAAGAAGGGTCACTATTGCGCTGCCATTGCCATACACAGGACAAATAGCACTGTTGTCTGTTCCCAGCAAGTACACTGTATTGGACTGAAGAGGATCTACTGTTCTTGTCAAATTGCTAAGCAGAATTGAACTAGATATGGCCGTGTGTGGAGGAAGCACAGTTTTTTTGTTCTGAGCAAGCTCACTGTTCGGACCCCATAGGTAACACAGTAGAGTAGAAGAGTGCTCTTTTCTCAAAAGCAGAGTGTGCTTCTTGTAAGGCGAGCTAGCGTTTGTTTCCCAGTTCTAAATGGAGTTGAATCACATGCAGTTTCTGGTCCTACGAGCAAGAGTTGTTTTCTGGTAAGAAGAGTCACTATTGCGCTGCCATTGCAATACACAGGACCTATAGCACTGTTGTCTGTCCCCAGCAAGTACAGTGTATTGGAATGAAGAGGATGTACTGTTCTTGTCAGGTTCTTAAGCAGAATTGAACTAGATATGGCCGTGTGTGTAGGAAGCACAGTTCTTTTGTTCTGAGCAAGCTCACTGTTTGGACCCCATAGGAAACACAGTAGAGTAGAAGAGTGCTCTTTTCTCTATAGCAGAGTGTGTTTCTTCTAAGGTGAGCTCGCGTTTGTTTCCCAGTCCTAAATGGAGTTGAGACACTTGCAGTTTTTGGTCCAAGAGCAAGAGTTGTTTTCTGGTAAGAAGAGTCACTATTGCGCTCCCATTGCCATACACAGTGCAAATAGCACTCGCGTCTGTTCCAGGCAAGTACATTGTATCGGACTGAAGAGGAGCTACTGTTCTTGTCAGTTTCCTAAGCAGAGTTGAAGTAGATATGGTCCGTGGGTGTAGGAAGCACAGTTCTTTTGTTCTGAGCAAGCTCACTGTTTGGACCCCATAGGAAACACAGTAGAGAAGAAGAGTGCTCTTTTCTCAAAAGCAGAGTGTGTTTCTTGTAAGGCAAGCTAGCGTTTGTTTCCTAGTCCTAAATGGAGTTGAATCACATGAAGTTTCTGGTCCTACGAGCAAGAGTTGTTTTCTGGTAAGAAGAGTCACTATTGCGCTGCCATTGCCATACACAGGACAAAAGCACTGTTGTTTCTTCCCACCAAGTATAGTGTATTGGACTTAAGAGGATCTACTCTTCTTGTCAGGTTATTATGCAGAATTGAACTAGATATGGCCGTGTGTGTAGGAAACACAGTTTTTTTGTTCTGAGCAAACTCACTGTTTGGACCCCATAGGAAACACAGTAGAGTAGAAGAGTGCTCTTTTCTCTAAAGCAGAGTGTTTCTTGTAAGGTGAGCTCGCCTTTGTTTCCCAGTCCTAAATGGAGTTGAGTCACATGCAGTTTTTGGTCCTACGAGCAAGAGTGGTTTTCTGGTAAGAAGAGTCACTATTGCGCTCCAATTGCCATACACAGTGCAAATAGCACTCGCGTCTGTTACCAGCAAGTAAAGTGTATTGGACTGAAGAGGAGCTACTGTTCTTGTCAGTTTCCTAAGCAGAGTTGAACTAGATATGGTCCGTGTGTGTAGGAAGCACAGTTCTTTTGTTCTGAGCAAGCTCACTGTTTGGAACCCATAGGAAACACAGTAGAGTAGAAGACTGCTCTTTTCTCAAAAGCAGAGTGTTTTTCTTGTAAGGCGAGCTAGCGTTTGTTTCCCAGTCCTAAATGGAGTTGAATCCCATGCAGTTTCTGGTCCTACGAGCAAGAGATGTTTTCTGGTAGAAGAGTCACTATTGCGCTGCCATTGACATACACAGGACAAATAGCACTGGCGTCTGTTCCCAGCAAGTACAGTGTATTGGACTGAAGAGGATCTACTGTTCTTGTCAAATTGCTAAGCAAAATTGAACTAGATATGGCCGTGTGTGTAGGAAGCACAGTTTTTTTTGTTCTGAGCAAGCTCACTGTTCGGACCCCATAGGTAAGACAGTAGAGTAGAAGAGTGCTCTTTTCTCAAAAGCAGAGTGTGTTTCTTGTAAGGCGAGCTAGCGTTTGTTTCCCAGTCCTAAATGGAGTTGAATCACATGCAGTTTCTGGTCCTACGAGCAAGAGTTGTTTTCTGGTAAGAAGTGTCACTATTGTGCTCCCATTGTCATACACAGAGCAAATAGCACTTGCATCTGTTCCCAGCAAGTACACTGTATCGGACTGAAGAGGAGCTACTGTTCTTGTCAGTTTCCTAAGCAGAGTTGAACTAGATATGGCCCGTGTGTAGGAAGCACAGTTCTTATGTTCTGAGCAAGCTCACTGTTCAGGCACTATAGGAAACACAGTAGAGTAGAAGAGTGCTCTTTTCTCTAAAGCAGAGTGTGTTTCTTGTAAGGCGAGCTTGCGTTTGTTTCCTAGTCCTAAATGGAGTTAAGTCACATGCAGTTTTTGGTTCTATGAGCAAGAGTTGTTTTCTGGTAAGAAGGGTCACTATTATGCTCCAATTGCTATCCACAGTGCAAATAGCACTCGCGTCTGTTCCCAGCAAGTACAGTGTATTGGACTGAATAGGAGCTACTGTTCTCGTCAGTTTCCTAAGCAGAGTTGAACTAGATATGGTCTGTGTGTGTTGGAAGCACAGTTGTTTTGTTATGATCAATCTCACTGTTTGGACCCCATAGGAAACACAGTAGAGTAGAAGTGTGCTCTTTTCTCAAAAGCAGAGTGTGTTTCTTGTAAGGTGAGCTAGCGTTTGTTTCCCAGTCCTAAATGGAGTTGAATCACATGCAGTTTCTGGTCCTACGAGCAAGAGTTGTTTTCTGGTAAGAAGAGTCACTATTGCGCTGCCATTGCCATACACAGGACAAGAGCACTGTTGCCTCTTCCTACCAAGTATAGTGTATTGGACTTAAGAGGATCTACTCTTCTTGTCAGGTTCTTAAGCAGAATTGAACTAGATATGGCCATGTGTGTAGGAAGCACAGTTTTTTTGTTCTGAGCAAACTCACTGTTTGGACCCCTTAGGAAACACAGTAGAGTAGAAGAGTGCTCTTTTCTCTAAAGCAGAGTGTTTCTTGTAAGGTGAGTTCGCCTTTGTTTCCCAGTCCTAAATGGAGTTGAGTCACATGCAGTTTTTGGTCCTACGAGCAAGAGTTGTTCTGGTAAGAAGAGTCACTATTGCGCTCCAAATGCCATACACAGTGCAAATAGCACTCGCGTCTGTTACCAGCAAGTAAAGTGTATTGGACTGAAGAGGATCTACTGTTCTTGTCAGGTTCCTAAGCAGAATTGAACTAGATATGGCCGTGTGTGTAGGAAGCACAGTTCTTTTGTTCTGAGCAAACTCACTGTTCAGAGCAATTAGGAAACACAGTAGAGTAGAAGAGTGCTCTTTTCTCTAAAGCAGAGTGTGTTTCTTGTAAGGTGAGCTCGGGTTAGTTTCCCAGTCCTAAATGGAGTTGAGTCACATGCAGTTTCTGGTCCTACGAGCAAGAGTTGTTTTCTGGTAAGGAAAGTCACCACTGCGCTCCCATTGCCATACACAGTGCAAATTGCACTCGTGTCTGTTCCCAGCCTGTACAGTGTATTGGACTGAAGAGGAGCTACTGTTCTTGTCAGTTTCCTAAGCAGATTTGAACTAGATATGGCCCGTGTGTGTAGTAAGTACAGTTCTTTATTTCTGAGCAAGCGCACTGTTCTGGCCCTATAGGAAACACAGTAGAGTAGAAGAGTGCTCATTTATCTAAAGCAGAGTGTGTTTCTTGTAAGGCGAGCTAGCGTTTGTTTCCCAGTCCTAAATGGAGTTGAATCCCATTCAGTTTCTGGTCCTAGGAGCAAGAGTTGTTTTCTGGTAAGAAGAGTCACTATTGCGCTGCCATTGCCATACACAGGACAAATAGCACTGCTGTCTGTTCCCAGCAAGTACACTGTACTGTAATGAAGAGGATCTACTGTTCTTGTCAGGTTCCTAAGCAGAATTGAACTAGATATGGCCGTGTGTGTAGGAAGCACAGTTTTTTTGTTCTGAACAAGCTCACTGTTCGGACCACATAGGAAACACAGTAGAGTAGAAGAGTGCTCTTTACTCAAAAGCAGAGTGTGTTTCTTGTAAGCTGAGCTAGATTTGTTTCCCAGTCCTAAATGGAGTTGAATCACATGCAGTTTCTGGTCCTACGAGCAAGCATTGTTTTCTGGTAAGGAAAGTCACTATTGCGCTCCCATTGCCATACACAGTACAAATAGAACTGGCGTCTTTTCCCAGCAAGTAGTGTATCAGACTGAAGAGGAGCTACAGTTCTTGTCAGTTTCCTAAGCAGAGTTGAACTTGATATGGCCCGTGTGTGTAGGAAGCACAGTTCTTATGTTCTGAGCAAGCTTACTCTTCAGGCCCTATAGGAAACACAGTAGAGTAGAAGAGTGCTCTTTTCTCTAAAGCAGAGTGTGTTTCTTGTAAGACGAGCTCTCGTTTGTTTCCCAGTCCTAAATGGAGTTGAGTCACATGCAGTTTTTGGTCCTAGGAGGAAGAGTTGTTTTCTGGTAAGAAGGGTCACTATTGCGCTGCCATTGCCATACACAGGACAAATAGCACTGTTGTCTGTTCCCAGCAAGTACACTGTATTGGACTGAAGAGGATCTACTGTTCTTGTCAAATTGCTAAGCAGAATTGAACTAGATATGGCCGTGTGTGGAGGAAGCACAGTTTTTTTGTTCTGAGCAAGCTCACTGTTCGGACCCCATAGGTAACACAGTAGAGTAGAAGAGTGCTCTTTTCTCAAAAGCAGAGTGTGCTTCTTGTAAGGCGAGCTAGCGTTTGTTTCCCAGTTCTAAATGGAGTTGAATCACATGCAGTTTCTGGCCCTACGAGCAAGAGTTGTTTTCTGGTAAGAAGAGTCACTATTGCGCTGCCATTGCAATACACAGGACCTATAGCACTGTTGTCTGTCCCCAGCAAGTACAGTGTATTGGAATGAAGAGGATGTACTGTTCTTGTCAGGTTCTTAAGCAGAATTGAACTAGATATGGCCGTGTGTGTAGGAAGCACAGTTCTTTTGTTCTGAGCAAGCTCACTGTTTGGACCCCATAGGAAACACAGTAGAGTAGAAGAGTGCTCTTTTCTCTATAGCAGAGTGTGTTTCTTCTAAGGTGAGCTCGCGTTTGTTTCCCAGTCCTAAATGGAGTTGAGACACTTGCAGTTTTTGGTCCAAGAGCAAGAGTTGTTTTCTGGTAAGAAGAGTCACTATTGCGCTCCCATTGCCATACACAGTGCAAATAGCACTCGCGTCTGTTCCAGGCAAGTACATTGTATCGGACTGAAGAGGAGCTACTGTTCTTGTCAGTTTCCTAAGCAGAGTTGAAGTAGATATGGTCCGTGGGTGTAGGAAGCACAGTTCTTTTGTTCTGAGCAAGCTCACTGTTTGGACCCCATAGGAAACACAGTAGAGAAGAAGAGTGCTCTTTTCTCAAAAGCAGAGTGTGTTTCTTGTAAGGCAAGCTAGCGTTTGTTTCCTAGTCCTAAATGGAGTTGAATCACATGAAGTTTCTGGTCCTACGAGCAAGAGTTGTTTTCTGGTAAGAAGAGTCACTATTGCGCTGCCATTGCCATACACAGGACAAAAGCACTGTTGTCTCTTCCCACCAAGTATAGTGTATTGGACTTAAGAGGATCTACTCTTCTTGTCAGGTTATTATGCAGAATTGAACTAGATATGGCCGTGTGTGTAGGAAACACAGTTTTTTTGTTCTGAGCAAACTCACTGTTTGGACCTCATAGGAAACACAGTAGAGTAGAAGAGTGCTCTTTTCTCTAAAGCAGAGTGTTTCTTGTAAGGTGAGCTCGCCTTTGTTTCCCAGTCCTAAATGGAGTTGAGTCACATGCAGTTTTTGGTCCTACGAGCAAGAGTGGTTTTCTGGTAAGAAGAGTCACTATTGCGCTCCAATTGCCATACACAGTGCAAATAGCACTCGCGTCTGTTACCAGCAAGTAAAGTGTATTGGACTGAAGAGGAGCTACTGTTCTTGTCAGTTTCCTAAGCAGAGTTGAACTAGATATGGTCCGTGTGTGTAGGAAGCACAGTTCTTTTGTTCTGAGCAAGCTCACTGTTTGGAACCCATAGGAAACACAGTAGAGTAGAAGACTGCTCTTTTCTCAAAAGCAGAGTGTTTTTCTTGTAAGGCGAGCTAGCGTTTGTTTCCCAGTCCTAAATGGAGTTGAATCCCATGCAGTTTCTGGTCCTACGAGCAAGAGATGTTTTCTGGTAGAAGAGTCACTATTGCGCTGCCATTGACATACACAGGACAAATAGCACTGGCGTCTGTTCCCAGCAAGTACAGTGTATTGGACTGAAGAGGATCTACTGTTCTTGTCAAATTGCTAAGCAGAATTGAACTAGATATGGCCGTGTGTGTAGGAAGCACAGTTTTTTTTGTTCTGAGCAAGCTCACTGTTCGGACCCCATAGGTAAGACAGTAGAGTAGAAGAGTGCTCTTTTCTCAAAAGCAGAGTGTGTTTCTTGTAAGGCAAGCTAGTGTTTGTTTCCCAGTCCTAAATGGAGTTGAATCACATGCAGTTTCTGGTCCTACGAGCAAGAGTTGTTTTCTGGTAAGAAGTGTCACTATTGTGCTCCCATTGTCATACACAGAGCAAATAGCACTTGCATCTGTTCCCAGCAAGTACACTGTATCGGACTGAAGAGGAGCTACTGTTCTTGTCAGTTTCCTAAGCAGAGTTGAACTAGATATGGCCCGTGTGTAGGAAGCACAGTTCTTATGTTCTGAGCAAGCTCACTGTTCAGGCACTATAGGAAACACAGTAGAGTAGAAGAGTGCTCTTTTCTCTAAAGCAGAGTGTGTTTCTTGTAAGGCGAGCTTGCGTTTGTTTCCTAGTCCTAAATGGAGTTAAGTCACATGCAGTTTTTGGTTCTATGAGCAAGAGTTGTTTTCTGGTAAGAAGGGTCACTATTATGCTCCAATTGCTATCCACAGTGCAAATAGCACTCGCGTCTGTTCCCAGCAAGTACAGTGTATTGGACTGAATAGGAGCTACTGTTCTCGTCAGTTTCCTAAGCAGAGTTGAACTAGATATGGTCTGTGTGTGTTGGAAGCACAGTTGTTTTGTTATGATCAATCTCACTGTTTGGACCCCATAGGAAACACAGTAGAGTAGAAGTGTGCTCTTTTCTCAAAAGCAGAGTGTGTTTCTTGTAAGGTGAGCTAGCGTTTGTTTCCCAGTCCTAAATGGAGTTGAATCACATGCAGTTTCTGGTCCTACGAGCAAGAGTTGTTTTCTGGTAAGAAGAGTCACTATTGCGCTGCCATTGCCATACACAGGACAAGAGCACTGTTGCCTCTTCCTACCAAGTATAGTGTATTGGACTTAAGAGGATCTACTCTTCTTGTCAGGTTCTTAAGCAGAATTGAACTAGATATGGCCATGTGTGTAGGAAGCACAGTTTTTTTGTTCTGAGCAAACTCACTGTTTGGACCCCTTAGGAAACACAGTAGAGTAGAAGAGTGCTCTTTTCTCTAAAGCAGAGTGTTTCTTGTAAGGTGAGTTCGCCTTTGTTTCCCAGTCCTAAATGGAGTTGAGTCACATGCAGTTTTTGGTCCTACGAGCAAGAGTTGTTCTGGTAAGAAGAGTCACTATTGCGCTCCAAATGCCATACACAGTGCAAATAGCACTCGCGTCTGTTCTCAGCAAGTACAGTATATTGGACTGAGTAGGAGCTACTGTTCTTGTCAGTTTCCTAAGCAGAGTTGAACTAGATATGGTCCTGGTGTGTAGGAAGCACAGTTCTTTTGTTCTGAGCAAGCTCACTGTTTGGACCCCATAGGAAACACAGTAGAGTAGAAGAGTGCTCTTTTCTCAAAAGCAGAGTGTGCTTCTTGTAAGGCGAGCTAGCGTTTGTTTCCCAGTTCTAAATGGAGTTGAATCACATGCAGTTTCTGGTCCTACGAGCAAGAGTTGTTTTCTGGTAAGAAGAGTCACCATTGCGCTGCCATTGCAATACACAGGACATATAGCACTGTTGTCTGTCCCCAGCAAGTACAGTGTATTGGAATGAAGAGGATCTACTGTTCTTGTCAGGTTCTTAAGCAGAATTGAACTAGATATGGCCGTGTGTGTAGGAAGCACAGTTTTTTTTTCTGAGCAAGCTCACTGTTTGGACCCCATAGGAAACACAGTAGAGTAGAAGAGTGCTCTTTTCTCTATAGCAGTGTGTGTTTCTTCTAAGGTGAGCTCGCGTTTGTTTCACAGTCCTAAATGGAGTTGAGACACATGCAGTTTTTGATCCTATGAGCAAGAGTTGTTTTCTGGTAAGGAAAGTCACTATTGTGCTCCCATTGAAATACACAGTGCAAATAGCACTTGCGTCTGTTCCCAGCTAGTACAGTGTATCGGACTGAAGAAGAGCTACTGTTCTTGTCAGTTTCCTAAGCAGAGTTGAATGAGATATGGCCCGTGTGTGTAGGAAGCACAGTTCTCTTGTTCTGAGCAAGCTCACTGTTCTGGCCCTATAGGAAACACAGTAGAGTAGAAGAGTGCTCTTTTCTCTAAAGCAGAGTGTGTTTCTTGTAAGGCGAGCTCGCGTTTGTTTCCCAGTCCTAAATGGAGTTGAGTCACATGCAGTATTTGGTCCTAGGAGCAAGAGTTGTTTTCTGGTAAGAGGAGTCACTATTTCGCTCCAAAGGCCATACACAGTGCAAATAGCACTCGTGTCTGTTCTCAGCAAGTACAGTGTATTGGACTGAATAGGAGCTACTGTTCCTGTCAGTTTCCTAAGCAGAGTTGAACTAGATATGCTTCACGTGTGTAAAAAGCACGGTTCTTTTGTTCTGAGCAAGCTCACTGTTTGGACCCCATAGGAAACACTGTAGAGTAGAAGAGTGCTCTTTTCTTAAATGCAGAGTGTGTTTCTTGTAAGGAGAGCTACCATTTGTTTTCCAGTCCTAAATGGAGTTGAATCACATGCAGTTTCTGGTCCTACGAGCAAGAGTTGTTTTCTGGTAAGGAAAGTCACTATTGCGCTCCCATTGACTTACACATTACAAATAGCACTCGTGTCTGTTCCCAGCAAGTACAGTGTATTGGACTGAATAGGAGTTACTGTTCTTGTCAGTTTCCTAAGCAGAGTTGAACTAGATATGGTCCGTGTGTGTAGGAAGCACAGTTCTTTTGTTCTGAGCAAGCTCACTGTTTGGACCCCATAGGAAACACAGTAGAATTTAAGAGTGCTCTTTTCTCAAAAGCAGAGTGTTTTTCTTGTAAGGTGAGCTTGCGTTTGTTTTCCAGTCCTAAATGGAGTTGAATCACATGCAGTTTCTGGTCCTACGAGCAAGAGTTGTTTTCTGGTAAGGAAAGTCACTATTGCGCTCCCATTGACTTACACATTACAAATAGCACTCGTGTCTGTTCCCAGCAAGTACAGTGTATTGGACTGAATAGGAGTTACTGTTCTTGTCAGTTTCCTAAGCAGAGTTGAACTAGATATGGTCCGTGTGTTTAGGAAGCACAGTTCTTTTGTTCTGAGCAAGCTCACTGTATGGACCCCATAGGAAACACAGTAGAATTTAAGAGTGCTCTTTTCTCAAAAGCAGAGTGTTTTTCTTGTAAGGTGAGCTTGCGTTTGTTTCCCAGTCCTAAATGGATTTGAATAACATGCAGTTTCTGGTCCTACGAGCAAGAGTTGTTTTCTGGTAAGAAGAGTCACTATTGCGCTACCATTGCCATACACAGGACAAATAGCACTCGCGTCTGTTCCCAGCAAGTAGAGTGTATTGGACTGAAAAGAAGCTACTGTACTTGTCAGTTTCCTAAGCAGAGTTGAACTAGATATGTCCCGTGTGTGTAGTAAGTACAGTTCTTTTGTTCTGAGCAAGCGCACTGTTCTGGCCCTATAGGAAACACAGTAGAGTAGAAGAGTGCTCTTTTATCTAAAGCAGAGTGTGTTTCTTGTAAGGCGAGCTAGCGTTTGTTTCTCACTCCTAAATGGAGTTGAATCCCATTCAGTTTCTGGTCCTAGGAGCAAGAGTTGTTTTCTGGTAAGAAGAGTCACTATTGCGCTGCCATTGACCTACACAGGACAAATAGCACTGTTGTCTGTTCCCAGCAAGTACACTGTATTGGACTGAAGAGGATCTACTCTTCTTGTCAGGTTCCTAAGCAGAATTGAACTAGATATGGACGTGTGTGTACGAAGCACAGTTTTTTTGTTCTGAACAAGCTCACTGTTCGGACCACAAGGGAAACACAGTAGAGTAGAAGAGTGCTCTTTTCTCAAATGCAGAGTGTGTTTCTTGTAAGGCGAGCTAGATTTGTTTCCAAGTCCTAAATGGAGTTGAATCACATGCAGTTTCTGGTCCTACGAGCAAGAATGGTTTTCTGGTAAGGAAAGTCACTATTGCGCTCCCATTGCCATACACAGTGCAAATAGCACTGACGTTTGTTCCCAGCAAGTACAGTGTATTGGACTGAATAGGAGCTACTGTTCTTGTCAGTTTCCTAAGCAGGGTTGAACAACGTATGGTCCGTGTTTGTAGGAAGCACAGTTCTTTTGTTCTGAGCAAGCTCACTGTTTGGACCCTATAGGAAACACAGTAGAGTAGAAGAGTGCCCTTTTCTCAAAAGCAGAGTGTGTTTCTTGTAAGGCGAGCTAGCGTTTGTTTCCCAGTCCTAAATGGAGTTGAATCCCATTCAGTTTCTGGTCCTAGGAGGAAGAGTTGTTTTCTGGTAAGAAGGGTCACTATTGCGCTGCCATTGCCATACACAGGACAAATAAACTGTTGTCTGTTCCCAGCAAGTACACTGTATTGGACTGAAGAGGATCTACTGTTCTTGTCAGGTTCTTAAGCAGAATTGAACTAGATATGGCCGTGTGTGTAGGAAGCACAGTTTTTTTGTTCTGAGCAAGCTCACTGTTTGGACCCCATAGGAAACACAGTAGAGTAGAAGAGTGCTCTTTTCTCTATAGCAGAGTGTGTTTCTTCTAAGGTGAGCTCGCGTTTGTTTCCCGGTCCTAAATGGAGTTGAGACACTTGCAGTTTTTGGTCCTACGAGCAAGAGTTGTTTTCTGGTAAGAAGAGTCACTATTGCGCTCCCATTGCCATACACAGTGCAAATAGCACTCGCGTCTGTTCCAGGCAAGTACATTGTATCGGACTGAAGAGGAGCTACTGTTCTTGTCAGTTTCCTAAGCAGAGTTGAACTAGATATGGTCAGTGTGTAGGAAGCACAGTTCTTTTGTTCTGAGCAAGCTCACTCTTTGGACCCCATAGGAAACACAGTAGAATTTAAGAGTGCTCTTTTCTAAAAAGCAGAGTGTTTTTCTTGTAAGGTGAGCTTGCGTTTGTTTCCCAGTCCTAAATGGAGTTGAATAACATGCAGTTTTTGGTCCTACGAGCAAGAGTTGTTTTCTGGTAAGAAGAGTCACTATTGCGCTGCCCTTGCCATACACAGGACAAATAGCACTGGCGTCTGTTCCCAGCAAGTACAGTGTATTGGACTGAAGATGATCTACTCTTCTTGTCAGGTTCCTAAGCAGAATTGAACTGATATGGCCGTGTGTGTAGGAAGCACAGTTCTTTTGTTCTGAGCAAGCTCACAGTTCGGACCCCCTAGGAAACACAGTAGAGTAGAAGAGTGCTTTTTTCTCTAACGCAGAGTGTGTTTCTTGTAAGGCGAGCTAGCGTTTGTTTCCCAGTCCTAAAGGAGTTGAATCACATGCAGTTTGTGGTCCTACGAGAAAGAGTTGTTTTCTGGTAAGGAAAGTCACTATTGCGCTCCCATTGCCATACACAGTGCAAATAGCACTGGCATCTGTTCCCAGCAAGTACAGTATATTGGACTGAAGAGGAGCTACTGTTCTTGTCAGTTTCCTAAGCAGAGTTGAACTAGATATGGCCCGTGTGTAGGAAGCACAGTTCTTATGTTCTGAGCAAGCTCACTGTTCAGGCACTATAGGAAACACAGTAGAGTAGAAGAGTGCTCTTTTCTCTAAAGCAGAGTGTGTTTCTTGTAAGGCGAGCTCGCGTTTGTTTCCCAGTCCTAAATGGAGTTGAGTCACATGCAGTTTTTGGTCCTACGAGCAAGAGTTTTTTTCTGGTAAGAAGGGTCACTATTGTGCTCCATTTGCCATACACAGTGCAAATAGCACTCGTGTCTGTTCCCAGCAATTACAGTATATTGGACTGAATAAGAGCTACTTTTCTTGTCAGTTTCCTCAGCAGAGTTGAACTAGATATGGTCCCTGTGTGTAGGAAGCACAGTTCTTTTGTTCTGAGCAAGCTCACTGTTTGGACCCCATAGGAAACACAGTAGAGTAGAAGAGTGCTCTTTTCTCAAAAGCAGAGTGTGTTTCTTGTAAGGCGAGATAGTGTTTGTTTCCCAGTTCTAAATGGAGTTGAATCACATGCAGTTTCTGGTCCTACGAGCAAGAGTTGTTTTCTGGAAAGAAGAGTCACTATTGCGCTGCTATTGCAATACACAGGACATATAGCACTGTTGTCTGTTCCCAGCAAGTACAGTGTATTGGAATGAAGAGGATCTACTGTTCTTGTCAGGTTCTTAAGCAGAATTGAACCAGATATGGCCGTGTGTGTAGGAAGCACAGTTTTTTTGTTCTGAGCAAGCTCACTGTTTGGACCCCATAGGAAACACAGTAGAGTAGAAGAGTGCTCTTTTCTCTATAGCAGAGTGTGTTTCTTCTAAGGTGAGCTCGCGTTTGTTTTCCCTGTCCTAAATGGAGTTGAGACACATGCAGTTTTTTCTCCTACCAGCAAGAGTTGTTTTCTGGTAAGAAGAGTCACAATTGCGCTCCCATTGCCATACACAGTGCAAATAGCACTCGCGTCTGTTCCCAGCAAGTACATTGTATCGGACTGAGGAGGAGCTACTGTTCTTGTCAGTTTCCTAAGCAGAGTTGAACTAGATATAGTCCGTGTGTGTAGGAAGCACACTTCTTTTGTTCTGAGGAAGCTCACTGTTTGGACCCCATAGGAAACACAGTAGAGAAAAAGAGTGCTATTTTCTCAAAAGCAGAGTGTGTTTCTTGTAAGGCCAGCTAGCGTTTGTTTCCTAGTCCTAAATGGAGTTGAATCACATGCAGTTTCTGGTCCTACGAGCAAGAGTTGTTTTCTGGTAAGGCAAGTCACTATTGCGCTCCCATTGCCATACACAGTACAAATAGCACTCGCGTCTGTTCCCAGCAAGTACAGTATATTGGACTGAAGAGGTGCTACTGTTCTTGTCAGTTTCCTAAGCAGAGTTGAACTAGATATGGTCAGTGTGTAGGAAGCACAGTTCTTATGTTCTGAGCAAGCACACTGTTCAGGCACTATAGGAAAGACAGTAGAGTAGAAGAGTGCTCTTTTCTCTAAAGCAGAGTGTGTTTCTAGTAAGGCGAGCTCGCTTTTGTTTCCCAGTCCTAAATGGAGTTGAATCACATGCAGTTTTTGGTGCTACGAGCAAGAGTTGTTTTCTGGTAAGAAAAGTCACTATTGCGCTCCAATTGGCATACACAGTGCAAATAGCACTCGCGTCTGTTCCCAGCAAGTACAGTGTATTGGAATGAAGAGGATCTACTGTTCTTGTCAGGTTCTTAAGCAGAAATGAACCAGATATGGCCGTGTGTGTAGGAAGCACAGTTCTTTTGTTCTGAGCAAGCTCACAGTTCGGACCCCTTAGGAAACACAGTAGAGTAGAAGAGTGCTTTTTTCTCTAAAGCAGAGTGTGTTTCTTGTAAGGCGAGCTAGCGTTTGTTTCTCAGTCCTAAATGGAGTTGAATCACACGCAGTTTGTGGTCCTACGAGCAAGAGTTGTTTTCTGGTAAGAAGAGTCACTATTGAGCTGCTATTGCAATACACAGGACATATAGCACTGTTTTCTGTTCCCAGCAAGTACAGTGTATTGGAATGAAGAGGATCTACTGTTCTTGTCAGGTTCTTAAGCAGAATTGAACCAGATATGGCCGTGTGTGTAGGAAGCACATTTTTTTTGTTCTGAGCAAGCTCACTGTTTGGAACCCATAGGAAACACAGTAGAGTAGAAGAGTGCTCTTTTCTCTATAGCCGAGTGTGTTTCTTCTAAGGTGAGCTCGTGTTTGTTTCCCAGTCCTAAATGGAGTTGAGACACATGCAGTTTTTGGTCCTACGAGCAAGAGTTGTTTTCTGGTAAGAAGAGTCACTATTGTGCTCCCATTGCCATACACAGTGCAAATAGCACTCGCGTATGTTCCCAGCAAGTACATTGTATCGGACTGAAGAGGAGCTACTGTTCTTGTCAGTTTCCTAAGCAGAGTTGAACTAGATATAGTCCGTGTGTGTAGGAAGCACAGTTCTTTTGTTCTGAGCAAGCTCACTGTTTGGACCCCATAGGAAACACAGTAGAGAAGAAGAGTGCTCTTTTCTCAAAAGCAGAGTGTGTTTCTTGTAAGGCCAGCTAGCGTTTGTTTCCTAGTCCTAAATGGAGTTGAATCACATGCAGTTTCTGGTCCTACGAGCAAGAGTTGTTTTCTGGTAAGGAAAGTCACTATTGCGCTCCCATTGCCATACACAGTGCAAATAGCACTTGCGTCTCTTCCCAGCAAGTACAGTGTATCAGACTGAAGAGGAGCTACTGTTCTTGTCAGTTTCTTAAGCAGAGTTGAACTAGATATGGCCCGTGTGTGTAGGAAGCACAGTTCTTATGTTCTGAGCAAGCTCACTGTTCAGGCCCTATAGGAAACACAGTAGAGTAGAAGAGTGCTCTTTTCTCTAAAGCAGAGTGTGTTTCTTGTAAGGCGAGCTTGCGTTTGTTTCCTAGTCCAAAATGGAGTTAAGTCACATGCAGTTTTTGGTTCTATGAGTAAGAGTTGTTTTCTGGTAGAGAAGGGTCACTATTATGCTCCAATTGCCATACACAGTGCAAATAGTACTCGCGTCTGTTCCCAGCAAGTACAGTGTATTGGACTTAATAGGAGCTACTGTTCTTGTCAGTTTCCTAAGCAGAGTTGAACTAGATATGGTCCGTGTGTGTGGGAAGCACAGTTGTTTTGTTATGAGCAAGCTCACTGTTTGGACCCCATAGGAAACACAGTAGAGTAGAAGAGTGCTCTTTAATCAAAAGCTAGAGTGTGTTTCTTGTAAGGCGAGCTAGTGTTTGTTTCCCAGTCCTAAATGGAGTTGAATCACATGCAGTATCTGGTCCTACGAGCAAGAGTTGTTTTCTGGTAAGAAGAGTCACTATTGCGCTGCATTGCCATACACAGGACAAAAGCACTGTTGTCTCTTCCCACCAAGTATAGTGTATTGGACTGAGGATCTACTCTTCTTGTCAGGTTCTTAAGGCAGATTGAACTAGATTGTCCGTGTGTGTAGGAAGCACAGTTTTTTTGTTCTGAGCAAACTCACTGTTTGGACCCCAAAGGAAACACAGTAGAGTAGAAGAGTGCTCTTTTCTCAAAAGCAGAGTGTTTTTCTTGTAAGGCGAGCTAGTGTTTGTTTCCCAGTCCTAAATGGAGTTGAATCCCATGCAGTTCTGGTCCTACGAGCAAGAGTTGTTTTCTGGTAAGAAGAGTCACTATTGAGCTGCCATTGCCATACACAGGACAAATAGCACTGGCGTCTGTTCCCAGCAAGTACAGTGTATTGGACTGAAGAGGATCTACTGTTCTTGTCAGGTTTCCTAAGCAGAATTGAACTAGATATGGCCGTGTGTGTAGGAAGCACAGTTCTTTTGTTCTGAGCAAACTCACTGTTCGGACCAATTAGGAAACACAGTTAGTAGAAGAGTGCTCTTTTCTCAAATGCAGAGTGTGTTTCTTGTAAGGCAAGCTCGGGTTAGTTTCCCAGTCCTAAATTGAGTTGAGTCACATGCAGTTTCTGGTCCTATGAGCAAGAGTTGTTTTCTGGTAAGGAAAGTCACTATTGCGCTCCCATTGCCATACATAGTGCAAATAGCACTCATGTCTGTTCCCAGCCAGTACAGTGTATTGGACTGAAGAGGAGCTACTGTTCTTGTCAGTTTTTGAAGCAGAGTTGAATGAGATATGGCCCGTGTGTGTGCGAAGCACAGTTCACTTGTTCTGAGCAAGCTCACTGTTCTGGCCATATAGGAAACACAGTAGAGTAGACGAGTGATCTTTTCTCTAAAGCAGAGTGTGTTCTTGTAAGGCGAGCTAGGGTTTGTTTCCCAGTCCTAAATGGAGTTGAGTCACATGCAGATTCTGGTCTTATGAGCAAAGTTGTTTTCTGGTAACGAAAGTCACCATTGCGCTCCCATTGCCATACACAGTGCAAATAGCACTCGCGTCTGTTCCCAGCAAGTAGAGTGTATTGGACTGAATAGAGATACTGTTCTTGTCAGTTTCCTAAGCAGAGTTGAACTAGATATGCCCGTGTGGTAGTAAGTACAGTTCTTTATTTCTGAGCAAGCGCACTGTTCTGGCCCTATAGGAAACACAGTAGAGTAGAAGAGTGCTCTTTTATATAAGCAGAGTGTGTTTCTTGTAAGGCGAGCTAAGCGTTTGTTTCCCTGTCCTAAATGGAGTTGAATCCCATTCAGTTTCTGGTCCTAGGAGCAAGAGTTGTTTTCTGGTAAGAAGAGTCACTATTGCGCTGCCCTTGCCATACACAGGACAAATAGCACTGTTGTCTGTTCGCAGCAAGTACACTGTATTGGACTGAAGAGAATCCTACTGTTCGTGTCAGGTTCCTAAGCAGAATTGAACTAGATATGGCCGTGTGTGTAGGAAGCACAGTTTTTTTGTTCTGAACAAGCTCACTGTACGGACACATAGGAAACACAGTAGAGTAGAAGAGTGCTCTTTACTCAAATGCAGAGTGTGTTTCTTGTAAGGCGAGCTAGATTTGTTTCCCAGTCCTAAATGAAGTTGAATCACATGCAGTTTCTGGTCCTATGAGCAAGAGTTGTTTTCTTGTAAGGAAAGTCACTATTGCGCTCCCATTGCCATACACAGTACAAATAGCACTGGCGTCTGTTCCCAGCAAGTACAGTGTATCAGACTAAAGAGGAGCTACTGTTCTTGTCAGTTTCCTAAGCAGAGTTGAACTAGATATGGCCCGTGTGTGTAGGAAGCACAGTTTTTTTGTTCTGACCAAGCTCACTGTAGGGACACATAGGAAACACAGTAGAGTAGAAGAGTGCTCTTTACTCAAATGCAGAGTGTGTTTCTTGTAAGGCGAGCTAGATTTGTTTCCCAGTCCTAAATGAAGTTGAATCACATGCAGTTTCTGGTCCTATGAGCAAGAGTTGTTTTCTTGTAAGGAAAGTCACTATTGCGCTCCCATTGCCATACACAGTACAAATAGCACTGGCGTCTGTTCCCAGCAAGTACAGTGTATCAGACTAAAGAGGAGCTACTGTTCTTGTCAGTTTCCTAAGCAGAGTTGAACTAGATATGGCCCGTGTGTGTAGGAAGCACAGTTCTTATGTTCTGAGCAAGCTTACTGTTCAGGCCCTATAGGAAACATAGTAGAGTAGAAGAGTGCTCTTTTCTCTAAAGCAGAGTGTGTTTCTTGTAAGGCGAGCTAGCGTTTGTTTCCCAGTCCTAAATGGAGTTGAGTCACATGCAGTTTTTGGTCCTACAAGCAAGAGTTTTTTTCTGGTAAGAAGAGTCACTATTGCGCTCCATTTGCCATACACAGTGCAAATAGCACTCGCGTCTGTTCCCAGCAAGTACAGTAAATTGGACTGTATAAGAGCTACTTTTCTTGTCAGTTTCCTAAGCAGAGTTGAACTAGGTATGGTCCCTGTGTGTAGGAAGCACAGTTCTTTTGTTCTGAGCAAGCTCACTGTTTGGACCCCATAGGAAACACAGTAGAGTAGAAGAGTGCTCTTTTCTCAAAAGCAGAGTGTGTTTCTTGTAAGGCAAGATAGCGTTTGTTTCCCAGTTCTAAATGGAGTTGAATCACATGCCGTTTCTGGTCCTACGAGCAAGAGTTGTTTTCTGGTAAGAAGAGTCACTATTGCGCTGCTATTGCAATACACAGGACATATAGCACTGTTGTCTGTTCCCAGCAAGTACAGTGTATTGGAATGAAGACATCTACTGTTCTTGTCAGGTTCTTAAGCAGAATTGAACGTGATATGGCCGTGTGTGTAGGAAGCACAGTTTTTTTGTTCTGAGCAAGCTCACTGTTTGGATTCCATAGGAAACACAGTAGAGTAGAAGAGTGCTCTTTTCTCTATAGCAGAGTGTGTTTCTTCTAAGGTGAGCTCGCGTTTGTTTCCCAGTCCTAAATGGAGTTGAGACACATGCAGTTTTTGGTCCTATGAGCAAGAGTTGTTTTCTGGTAAGAAGAGTCACAATTGCGCTCCCATTGCCATACACAGTGCAAATAGCACTCGCATCTGTTCCCAGCAAGTACATTGTATCGGACTGAAGAGGAGCTACTGTTCTTGTCAGTTTCCTAAGCAGAGTTGAACTAGATATAGTCCGTGTGTGTAGGAAGCACAGTTCTTTTGTTCTGAGCAAGCTCACTGTTTGGACCCCATAGGAAACACAGTAGAGAAAAAGAGTGCTCTTTTCTCAAAAGCGGAGTGTGTTTCTTATAAGGCCAGCTAGCGTTTGTTTCCTAGTCCTAAATGGAGTTGAATCACATGCAGTTTCTGGTCCTACGAGCAAGAGTTGTTTTCTGGTAAGGCAAGTCACTATTGTGCTCCCATTGCCATACACAGTACAAATAGCACTCGCGTCTGTTCCCAGCAAGTACAGTATATTGGACTGAAGAGGTGCTACTGTTCTTGTCAGTTTCCTAAGCAGAGTTGAACTAGATATGGCTCGTGTGTAGGAAGCACAGTTCTTATGTTCTGAGCAAGCACACTGTTCAGGCACTATAGGAAAGACAGTAGAGTAGAAGAGTGCTCTTTTCTCTAAAGCAGAGTGTGTTTCTAGTAAGGCGAGCTCGCTTTTGTTTCCCAGTCCTAAATGGAGTTGAATCGCATGCAGTTTTTGGTCCTACGAGCAAGAGTTGTTTTCTGGTAAGAAAAGTCACTATTGCGCTCCAATTGCCATATACAGTGCAAATAGCACTCGCGTCTGTTCCCAGCAAGTACAGTATATTGGACTGAATAGGAGCTACTGTTCTTGTCAGTTTCCTAAGCAGAGTTGAACTAGATATGGTCTCTGTGTGTAGGAAGCACAGTTCTTTTGTTCTGAGCAAGCTCACTGTTTGGACCCCATAGGAAACACAGTAGAGTAGAAGAGTGCTCTTTTCTCTAAAGCAGAGTGTGTTTCTTGTAAGGCAAGCTCGCGTTTGTTTCCCAGTCCTAAATGGAGTTGAATTCCATGCAGTTTGTGGTCCTACGAACAAGAGTTGTTTTCTGGTAAGAAGAGTCACTATTGCGCTGCTATTGCAATACACAGGACATATAGCACTGTTGTCTGTTCCCAGCATATACAGTGTATTGGAATGAAGAGGATCTACTGTTCTTGTCAGGTTCTTAAGCAGAATTGAACCAGATATGGCCGTGTGTGTAGGAAGCACAGTTTTTGTGTTCTGAGCAAGCTCACTGTTTGGACCCCATAGGAAACACAGTAGAGTAGAAGAGTGCTCTTTTCTCTATAGCAGAGTGTGTTTCTTCTAACGTGAGCTCGTGTTTGTTTCCCATTCCTAAATGGAGTTGAGACACATGCAGTTTTTGGTCCTACGAGCAAGAGTTGTTTTCTGGTAAGAAGAGTCACTATTGAGCTCCCATTGCCATACACAGTGCAAATAGCACTCGCGTCTGTTCCCAGCAAGTACAGTGTATTGGACTGAAGAGGAGCTACTGTTCTTGTTAGGTTCCTAGGCAGAATTGAACTAGATATGGCCATGTGTGTAGGAAACACAGTTCTTTTGTTCTGAGCAAGGTCACTGTTCTTTCCCTATAGGAAACACAGTAGAGTAGAAGAGTGCTCTTTTCTCTAAAGCAGAGTGTGTTTCTTGTAAGGCGAGCTAGCGTTTGTTTCCCAGTCCTAAATGGAGTTGAATCACATGCAGTTTCTGGTCCTACAAGCAAGAGTTGTTCTCTGGTAAGGAAAGTCACTATTGCGCTCCCATTGCCATACACAGTGCAAATAGCACTCGCCTCTGTTCCCAGCAAGTACAGTGTATCACACTGAAGAGGAGCTACACTTCTTGTCAGTTACCTAAGCAGAGTTGAACTAGATATGGTCATTGTGTAGGAAGCACAGTTCTTTTGTTCTGAGCAGGCTCACTGTTTGAAGCCATAGGAAACACAGTAGAGTAGAAGAGTGCTCTTTTCTCAAAAGCAGAGTGCGTTTCTTGTAAAGCGAGCTAACATTTGTTTCCCAGTCTCAAATGGAGTTGAATCCCATGCAGTTTCTGGTCCTACGAGCAAGAGTTGTTTTCTGGTAAGGAAAGTAACTATTGCGCTCCCATTGCCATACACAGTGTAAATAGCACTCGCGTCTGTTCCCAGCAAGTACAGTGTATTGGACTGAAGAGGAGCTACTGTTCTTGTCAGTTTCCTAAGCAGAGTTGAACTACATATGGTCCGTGTGTGTAGGAAGCACAGTTCTTTTGTTCTCAGCAAGCTCACTGTTTGGACCTCATAGGAAACACAGTAGAGTAGAAGAGTACTCTTTTCTCAAAAGCAGAGTGTGTTTCTTTTAAGGCGAGCTAGTGTTTGTTTCCCAGTCCTAAATGGAGTTGAATCACATGCAGTTTCTGGTCCTACGAGCAAGAGTTGTTTTCTGGTAAGAAGAGTCACTATTGTGCCCCCACTGTCATACACAGGGCAAACAGCCCTGGCGTCTGTTCCCAGCATGTACAGTGTATTGGACTGAAGAGGATCCACTGTTCTTGTCCGTTTCCTAAGCAGAATTGAACTAGATATGGCCCGTGTGTGTAGGAAGCACAGTTCTTTTGTTCTGAGCAAGCTCACTGTTCAGACCCCATAGGAAACACAGTAGAGTAGAAGAGTGCTCTTTTCTCAAAAGCAAAGTGTGTTTCTTGTAAGGGGAGCTAGTGTTTGTTTCCCAGTCCTAAATGGTGTTGAATCCCATGCAGTTTCTGGTCCTACGAGCAAGAGTTGTTTTCTGGTAAGAAGAGACACTATTGCACTTCCATTGCCATACACAGGACAAATAGCACTGGCGTCTGTTCCCAGCAAGTACAGTGTATTGGACTGAAAAGGAGCTACTGTTCTTCTCAGTTTCCTAAGGAGAGTTGAACTAGATATGGCCCGTGTGTGTAGGAAGCACAGTTCTTTTGTTCTGAGCAAGCTGACTGCTCTGACCCTATATGAAACACAGTAGAGTAGAAGAGTGCTCTTTTCTCAAAAGCAGAATGTGTTTCTTGTAAGGCGAGCTAGAGTTTGTTTCCCAGTCCTAAATGGAGTTGAGTCACATGCCGGTTTTTGTACTATGAGCAAGAGTTGTTTTCTGGTAAGACGAGTCACTATTGTGCTCCAATTGCCATATACAGTGCAAATAGCACACGCGTCTGTTCCCAGCAAGTACAGTGTATTAGACAGAAGAGGAGCTACTGTTCTTGTCAGTTTCCTAAGCAGAGTTGAACTAGATATGGCCCATGTGTGTAGGAAGCACAGTTCTTTGTTCTGAGAAAGCTCACTGTTCTTTCCCTATAGGAAACACAGTAGAGTAGAAAAGTGCTCTTTTCTCTAAAGCAGACTGTGTTTCTTGTAAGGTGAGCTCGCGTTTGTTTCCCATTCCTAAATGGAGTTGAATCACATGCAGTTTCTGGTCCTACGAGCAACAGTTGTTTTCTGGTAAGAAGAGTCACTATTGCGCTGCCATTGCCATACACAGTGCAAATAGCACTCGCGTCTGTTCCCAGCAAGTACAGTGTATCGGACTGAAGAGGAGATACTGTTCTTGTCAGTTTCCTAAGCAGAGTAGAACTAGATATGGCCTGTGTGTGTAGGAAGCACAGTTCTTATGTACTGAGCAAGCTCACTGTTCAGGCCCTATAGGAAACACAGTAGAGTAGAAGAGTGCTCTTTTCTCAAAAGCAGAATGTGTTTCTTGTAAGGCGAGCTAGAGTTTGTTTCCCAGGCCTATATGGAGTTGAGTCACATGCCGGTTTTTGTACTACAAGCAAGAGTTTTTTCTGGTAAGACGAGTCACTATTGTGCTCCAATTGCCATACACAGTGCAAATAGTACTCGCGTTTGTTCCCAGCAAGTACAGTGTATGGGACTGAAGAGGAGATACTGTTCTTGTCAGTTTCCTAAGCAGAGTTGAACTAGATATGGCCTGTGTGTGTAGGAAGCACAGTTCTTATGTACTGAGCAAGCTCACTGTTCAGGCCCTATAGGAAACACAGTAGAGTAGAAGAGTGCTCTTTTATCTAAAGCAGAGTTGTTTCTTGTAAGGCGAGCTCGCGTTTGTTTCCCAGTCTTAAATGGAGTTGATTTACATGCAGTTTTTGGTCCTACGAGCAAGAGTTGTTTTCTGGTAAGAAGAGTCACTATTGCGCTCCAATTGCCATACACAGTGCAAATAGCACTGTTGTCTGTTCCCAGCAAGTACACTGTACTGGAATGAAGAGTATCTACTGTTCTTGTCAGGTTCCTAAGCAGAATTGAACTAGATATGGCCGTGTGTGTAGGAAGCACAGTTTTTTTGTTGTGAACAAGCTCACTGTTCGGACCACATAGGAAACACAGTAGAGTAGAAGAGTGCTCTTTTCTCTAAAGCAGAGTGTGTTTCTTGTAAGGCGAGCTCGCGTTTGTTTCCCAGTCCTAAATGGAGTTGAGTCACATGCAGTTTTTGGTCCTACGAGCAAGAGTTTTTTTCTGGTAAGAAGAGTCACTATTGCACTCCAATTGCCATACACAGTGCAAATAGCACTCGCGTCTGTTCTCAGCAAGTACAGTATATTGGACTGAATAGGAGCTACTGTTCTTGTCAGTTTCCTAAGCAGAGTTGAACTAGGTATGGTCCCGGTGTGTAGGAAGCACAGTTCTTTTGTTCTGAGCAAGCTCACTGTTTGGACCCCATAGGAAACACAGTAGAGTAGAAGACTGCTCTTTTCTCAAAAGCAGAGTGTGCTTCTTGTAAGGCGAGCTAGCGTTTGTTTCCCAGTTCTAAATGGAGTTGAATCCCATGCAGTTTCTGGTCCTACGAGCAAGAGTTGTTTTCTGGTAAGAAGAGTCACTATTGCGCTGCCATTGCAATACACAGGACATATAGCACTGTTGTCTGTCCCCAGCAAGTACAGTGTATTGGAATGAAGAGGATCTACTGTTCTTGTCAGGTTCTTAAGCAGAATTGAACTAGATATGGCCGTGTGTGTAGGAAGCACAGTTTTTTGTTCTGAGCAAGCTCACTGTTTGGACCCCATAGGAAACACAGTAGAGTAGAAGAGTGCTCTTTTCTCTATAGCAGAGTGTGTTTCTTCTAAGGTGAGCTCGCGTTAGTTTCACAGTCCTAAATGGAGTTGAGACACATGCAGTTTTTGATCCTATGAGCAAGAGTTGTTTTCTGGTAAGGAAAGTCACTATTGTGCTCTCATTGAAATACACAGTGCAAATAGCACTTGCGTCTGTTCCCAGCTAGTACAGTGTATGGGACTGAAGAAGAGCTACTGTTCTTGTCAGTTTCCTAAGCAGACTTGAATGAGATATGGCCCGTGTGTGTAGGAAGCACAGTTCTCTTGTTCTGAGCAAGCTCACTGTTCTGGCCCTATAGGAAACACAGTAGAGTAGAAGAGTGCTCTTTTCTCTAAAGCAGAGTGTGTTTCTTTTAAGGCGAGCTCGCGTTTGTTTCCCAGTCCTAAATGGAGTTGAGTCACATGCAGTATTTGGTCCTACGAGCAAGAGTTGTTTTCTGGTAAGAGGAGTCACTATTGCGCTCCAAAGGCCATACACAGTGCAAATAGCACTCGTGTCTGTTCTCAGCAAGTACAGTGTATTGGACTGAATAGGAGATACTGTTCCTGTCAGTTTCCTAAGCAGAGTTGAACTAGATATGCTTCACGTGTGTAAAAAGCACGGTTCTTTTGTTCTGAGCAAGCTCACTGTTTGGACCCCATAGGAAACACTGTAGAGTAGAGGAGTGCTCTTTTCTCAAATGCAGAGTGTGTTTCTTGTAAGGAGAGCTACCGTTTGTTTCCCAGTCCTAAATGGAGTTGAATCACATGCAGTTTCTGGTCCTACGAGCAAGAGTTGTTTTCTCGTAAGGAAAGTCACTATTGCGCTCCCATTGCCATACACATTACAAATAGCACTCGTGTCTGTTCCCAGCAAGTACTGTGTATTGGACTGAATAGGAGTTACTGTTCTTCTCAGTTTCCTAAGCAGAGTTGAACTAGATATGGTCAGTGTGTAGGAAGCACAGTTCTTTTGTTCTGAGCAAGCTCACTCTTTGGACCCCATAGGAAACACAGTAGAATTTAAGAGTGCTCTTTTCTAAAAAGCAGAGTGTTTTTCTTGTAAGGTGAGCTTGCGTTTGTTTCCCAGTCCTAAATGGAGTTGAATAACATGCAGTTTTTGGTCCTACGAGCAAGAGTTGTTTTCTGGTAAGAAGAGTCACTATTGCGCTGCCCTTGCCATACACAGGACAAATAGCACTGGCGTCTGTTCCCAGCAAGTACAGTGTATTGGACTGAAGATGATCTACTCTTCTTGTCAGGTTCCTAAGCAGAATTGAACTGATATGGCCGTGTGTGTAGGAAGCACAGTTCTTTTGTTCTGAGCAAGCTCACAGTTCGGACCCCCTAGGAAACACAGTAGAGTAGAAGAGTGCTTTTTTCTCTAACGCAGAGTGTGTTTCTTGTAAGGCGAGCTAGCGTTTGTTTCCCAGTCCTAAATGGAGTTGAATCACATGCAGTTTGTGGTCCTACGAGAAAGAGTTGTTTTCTGGTAAGGAAAGTCACTATTGCGCTCCCATTGCCATACACAGTGCAAATAGCACTGGCATCTGTTCCCAGCAAGTACAGTATATTGGACTGAAGAGGAGCTACTGTTCTTGTCAGTTTCCTAAGCAGAGTTGAACTAGATATGGCCCGTGTGTAGGAAGCACAGTTCTTATGTTCTGAGCAAGCTCACTGTTCAGGCACTATAGGAAACACAGTAGAGTAGAAGAGTGCTCTTTTCTCTAAAGCAGAGTGTGTTTCTTGTAAGGCGAGCTCGCGTTTGTTTCCCAGTCCTAAATGGAGTTGAGTCACATGCAGTTTTTGGTCCTACGAGCAAGAGTTTTTTTCTGGTAAGAAGGGTCACTATTGTGCTCCATTTGCCATACACAGTGCAAATAGCACTCGTGTCTGTTCCCAGCAAGTACAGTATATTGGACTGAATAAGAGCTACTTTTCTTGTCAGTTTCCTCAGCAGAGTTGAACTAGATATGGTCCCTGTGTGTAGGAAGCACAGTTCTTTTGTTCTGAGCAAGCTCACTGTTTGGACCCCATAGGAAACACAGTAGAGTAGAAGAGTGCTCTTTTCTCAAAAGCAGAGTGTGTTTCTTGTAAGGCGAGATAGTGTTTGTTTCCCAGTTCTAAATGGAGTTGAATCCCATGCAGTTTCTGGTCCTACGAGCAAGAGTTGTTTTCTGGAAAGAAGAGTCACTATTGCGCTGCTATTGCAATACACAGGACATATAGCACTGTTGTCTGTTCCCAGCAAGTACAGTGTATTGGAATGAAGAGGATCTACTGTTCTTGTCAGGTTCTTAAGCAGAATTGAACCAGATATGGCCGTGTGTGTAGGAAGCACAGTTTTTTTGTTCTGATCAAGCTCACTGTTTGGACCCCATAGGAAACACAGTAGAGTAGAAGAGTGCTCTTTTCTCTATAGCAGAGTGTGTTTCTTCTAAGGTGAGCTCGCGTTTGTTTTCCCTGTCCTAAATGGAGTTGAGACACATGCAGTTTTTTCTCCTACCAGCAAGAGTTGTTTTCTGGTAAGAAGAGTCACAATTGCGCTCCCATTGCCATACACAGTGCAAATAGCACTCGCGTCTGTTCCCAGCAAGTACATTGTATCGGACTGAGGAGGAGCTACTGTTCTTGTCAGTTTCCTAAGCAGAGTTGAACTAGATATAGTCCGTGTGTGTAGGAAGCACACTTCTTTTGTTCTGAGCAAGCTCACTGTTTGGACCCCATAGGAAACACAGTAGAGAAAAAGAGTGCTCTTTTCTCAAAAGCAGAGTGTGTTTCTTGTAAGGCCAGCTAGCGTTTGTTTCCTAGTCCTAAATGGAGTTGAATCACATGCAGTTTCTGGTCCTACGAGCAAGAGTTGTTTTCTGGTAAGGCAAGTCACTATTGCGCTCCCATTGCCATACACAGTACAAATAGCACTCGCGTCTGTTCCCAGCAAGTACAGTATATTGGACTGAAGAGGTGCTACTGTTCTTGTCAGTTTCCTAAGCAGAGTTGAACTAGATATGGTCAGTGTGTAGGAAGCACAGTTCTTATGTTCTGAGCAAGCACACTGTTCAGGCACTATAGGAAAGACAGTAGAGTAGAAGAGTGCTCTTTTCTCTAAAGCAGAGTGTGTTTCTAGTAAGGCGAGCTTGCTTTTGTTTCCCAGTCCTAAATGGAGTTGAATCACATGCAGTTTTTGGTGCTACGAGCAAGAGTTGTTTTCTGGTAAGAAAAGTCACTATTGCGCTCCAATTGGCATACACAGTGCAAATAGCACTCGCGTCTGTTCCCAGCAAGTACAGTGTATTGGAATGAAGAGGATCTACTGTTCTTGTCAGGTTCTTAAGCAGAAATGAACCAGATATGGCCGTGTGTGTAGGAAGCACAGTTCTTTTGTTCTGAGCAAGCTCACAGTTCGGACCCCTTAGGAAACACAGTAGAGTAGAAGAGTGCTTTTTTCTCTAAAGCAGAGTGTGTTTCTTGTAAGGCGAGCTAGCGTTTGTTTCTCAGTCCTAAATGGAGTTGAATCACACGCAGTTTGTGGTCCTACGAGCAAGAGTTGTTTTCTGGTAAGAAGAGTCACTATTGCGCTGCTATTGCAATACACAGGACATATAGCACTGTTTTCTGTTCCCAGCAAGTACAGTGTATTGGAATGAAGAGGATCTACTGTTCTTGTCAGGTTCTTAAGCAGAATTGAACCAGATATGGCCGTGTGTGTAGGAAGCACATTTTTTTTGTTCTGAGCAAGCTCACTGTTTGCAACCCATAGGAAACACAGTAGAGTAGAAGAGTGCTCTTTTCTCTATAGCCGAGTGTGTTTCTTCTAAGGTGAGCTCGTGTTTGTTTCCCAGTCCTAAATGGAGTTGAGACACATGCAGTTTTTGGTCCTACGAGCAAGAGTTTTTTTCTGGTAAGAAGAGTCACTATTGTGCTCCCATTGCCATACACAGTGCAAATAGCACTCGCGTATGTTCCCAGCAAGTACATTGTATCGGACTGAAGAGGAGCTACTGTTCTTGTCAGTTTCCTAAGCAGAGTTGAACTAGATATAGTCCGTGTGTGTAGGAAGCACAGTTCTTTTGTTCTGAGCAAGCTCACTGTTTGGACCCCATAGGAAACACAGTAGAGAAAAAGAGTGCTCTTTTCTCAAAAGCAGAGTGTGTTTCTTGTAAGGCCAGCTAGCGTTTGTTTCCTAGTCCTAAATGGAGTTGAATCACATGCAGTTTCTGGTCCTACGAGCAAGAGTTGTTTTCTGGTAAGGAAAGTCACTATTGCGCTCCCATTGCCATACACATTGCAAATAGCACTTGCGTCTCTTCCCAGCAAGTACAGTGTATCAGACTGAAGAGGAGCTACTGTTCTTGTCAGTTTCTTAAGCAGAGTTGAACTAGATATGGCCCGTGTGTGTAGGAAGCACAGTTCTTATGTTCTGAGCAAGCTCACTGTTCAGGCCCTATAGGAAACACAGTAGAGTAGAAGAGTGCTCTTTTCTCTAAAGCAGAGTGTGTTTCTTGTAAGGCGAGCTTGCGTTTGTTTCCTAGTCCAAAATGGAGTTAAGTCACATGCAGTTTTTGGTTCTATGAGTAAGAGTTGTTTTCTGGTAGAGAAGGGTCACTATTATGCTCCAATTGCCATACACAGTGCAAATAGTACTCGCGTCTGTTCCCAGCAAGTACAGTGTATTGGACTTAATAGGAGCTACTGTTCTTGTCAGTTTCCTAAGCAGAGTTGAACTAGATATGGTCCGTGTGTGTGGGAAGCACAGTTGTTTTGTTATGAGCAAGCTCACTGTTTGGACCCCATAGGAAACACAGTAGAGTAGAAGAGTGCTCTTTAATCAAAAGCAGAGTGTGTTTCTTGTAAGGCGAGCTCGCGTTTGTTTCCCAGTCCTAAATGGAGTTGAATCACATGCAGTATCTGGTCCTACGAGCAAGAGTTGTTTTCTGGTAAGAAGAGTCACTATTGCGCTGCCATTGCCATACACAGGACAAAAGCACTGTTGTCTCTTCCCGCCAAGTATAGTGTATTGGACTGAGGATCTACTCTTCTTGTCAGGTTCTTAAGCAGAATTGAACTAGATATGTCCGTGTGTGTAGGAAGCACAGTTTTTTTGTTCTGAGCAAACTCACTGTTTGGACCCCAAAGGAAACACAGTAGAGTAGAAGAGTGCTCTTTTCTCAAAAGCAGAGTGTTTTTCTTGTAAGGCGAGCTAGTGTTTGTTTCCCAGTCCTAAATGGAGTTGAATCCCATGCAGTTTCTGGTCCTACGAGCAAGAGTTGTTTTCTGGTAAGAAGAGTCACTATTGCGCTGCCATTGCCATACACAGGACAAATAGCACTGGCGTCTGTTCCCAGCAAGTACAGTGTATTGGACTGAAGAGGATCTACTGTTCTTGTTAGGTTCCTAAGCAGAATTGAACTAGATATGGCCGTGTGTGTAGGAAGCACAGTTCTTTTGTTCTGAGCAAACTCACTGTTCGGACCAATTAGGAAACACAGTAGAGTAGAAGAGTGCTCTTTTCTCAAATGCAGAGTGTGTTTCTTGTAAGGCGAGCTCGGGTTAGTTTCCCAGTCCTAAATGGAGTTGAGTCACATGCAGTTTCTGGTCCTATGAGCAAGAGTTGTTTTCTGGTAAGGAAAGTCACTATTGCGCTCCCATTGCCATACATAGTGCAAATAGCACTCATGTCTGTTCCCAGCCAGTACAGTGTATTGGACTGAAGAGGAGCTACTGTTCTTGTCAGTTTTTGAAGCAGAGTTGAATGAGATATGGCCCGTGTGTGTGCGAAGCACAGTTCACTTGTTCTGAGCAAGTCACTGTTCTGGCCATATAGGAAACACAGTAGAGTAGACGAGTGATCTTTTCTCTAAAGCAGAGTGTGTTTCTTGTAAGGCGAGCTAGGGTTTGTTTCCCAGTCCTAAATGGAGTTGAGTCACATGCAGATTCTGGTCTTATGAGCAAAAGTTGTTTTCTGGTAACGAAAGTCACCATTGCGCTCCCATTGCCATACACAGTGCAAATAGCACTCGCGTCTGTTCCCAGCAAGTAGAGTGTATTGGACTGAATAGGAGATACTGTTCTTGTCAGTTTCCTAAGCAGAGTTGAACTAGATATGGCCCGTGTGTGTAGTAAGTACAGTTCTTTATTTCTGAGCAAGTGCACTGTTCTGGCCCTATAGGAAACACAGTAGAGTAGAAGAGTGCTCTTTTATATAAGCAGAGTGTGTTTCTTGTAAGGCGAGCTAGCGTTTGTTTCCCTGTCCTAAATGGAGTTGAATCCCATTCAGTTTCTGGTCCTAGGAGCAAGAGTTGTTTTCTGGTAAGAAGAGTCACTATTGCGCTGCCATTGTCATACACAGGACAAATAGCACTGTTGTCTGTTCGCAGCAAGTACACTGTATTGGACTGAAGAGAATCTACTGTTCGTGTCAGGTTCCTAAGCAGAATTGAACTAGATATGGCCCGTGTGTGTAGGAAGCACAGTTTTTTTGTTCTGAACAAGCTCACTGTACGGACACATAGGAAACACAGTAGAGTAGAAGAGTGCTCTTTACTCAAATGCAGAGTGTGTTTCTTGTAAGTCGAGCTAGATTTGTTTCCCAGTCCTAAATGAAGTTGAATCACATGCAGTTTCTGGTCCTATGAGCAAGAGTTGTTTTCTTGTAAGGAAAGTCACTATTGCGCTCCCATTGCCATACACAGTACAAATAGCACTGGCGTCTGTTCCCAGCAAGTACAGTGTATCAGACTAAAGAGGAGCTACTGTTCTTGTCAGTTTCCTAAGCAGAGTTGAACTAGATATGGCCCGTGTGTGTAGGAAGCACAGTTCTTATGTTCTGAGCAAGCTTACTGTTCAGGCCCTATAGGAAACATAGTAGAGTAGAAGAGTGCTCTTTTCTCTAAAGCAGAGTGTGTTTCTTGTAAGGCGAGCTCGCGTTTGTTTCCCAGTCCTAAATGGAGTTGAGTCACATGCAGTTTTTGGTCCTACAAGCAAGAGTTTTTTTCTGGTAAGAAGAGTCACTATTGCGCTCCATTTGCCATACACAGTGCAAATAGCACTCGCGTCTGTTCCCAGCAAGTACAGTAAATTGGACTGTATAAGAGCTACTTTTCTTGTCAGTTTCCTAAGCAGAGTTGAACTAGATATGGTCCCTGTGTGTAGGAAGCACAGTTCTTTTGTTCTGAGCAAGCTCACTGTTTGGACCCCATAGGAAACACAGTAGAGTAGAAGAGTGCTCTTTTCTCAAAAGCAGAGTTTGTTTCTTGTAAGGCAAGATAGCGTTTGTTTCCCAGTTCTAAATGGAGTTGAATCACATGCCGTTTCTGGTCCTACGAGCAAGAGTTGTTTTCTGGTAGGAAGAGTCACTATTGCGCTGCTATTGCAATACACAGGACATATAGCACTGTTGTCTGTTCCCAGCAAGTACAGTGTATTGGAATGAAGACATCTACTGTTCTTGTCAGGTTCTTAAGCAGAATTGAACGTGATATGGCCGTGTGTGTAGGAAGCACAGTTTTTTTGTTCTGAGCAAGCTCACTGTTTGGATTCCATAGGAAACACAGTAGAGTAGAAGAGTGCTCTTTTCTCTATAGCAGAGTGTGTTTCTTCTAAGGTGAGCTCGCGTTTGTTTCCCAGTCCTAAATGGAGTTGAGACACATGCAGTTTTTGGTCCTATGAGCAAGAGTTGTTTTCTGGTAAGAAGAGTCACAATTGTGCTCCCATTGCCATACACAGTGCAAATAGCACTCACATCTGTTCCCAGCAAGTACATTGTATCGGACTGAAGAGGAGCTACTGTTCTTGTCAGTTTCCTAAGCAGAGTTGAACTAGATATAGTCCGTGTGTGTAGGAAGCACAGTTCTTTTGTTCTGAGCAAGCTCACTGTTTGGACCCCATAGGAAACACAGTAGAGAAAAAGAGTGCTCTTTTCTCAAAAGCGGAGTGTGTTTCTTATAAGGCCAGCTAGCGTTTGTTTCCTAGTCCTAAATGGAGTTGAATCACATGCAGTTTCTGGTCCTACGAGCAAGAGTTGTTTTCTGGTAAGGCAAGTCACTATTGTGCTCCCATTGCCATACACAGTACAAATAGCACTCGCGTCTGTTCCCAGCAAGTACAGTATATTGGACTGAAGAGGTGCTACTGTTCTTGTCAGTTTCCTAAGCAGAGTTGAACTAGATATGGCTCGTGTGTAGGAAGCACAGTTCTTATGTTCTGAGCAAGCACACTGTTCAGGCACTATAGGAAAGACAGTAGAGTAGAAGAGTGCTCTTTTCTCTAAAGCAGAGTGTGTTTCTAGTAAGGCGAGCTCGCTTTTGTTTCCCAGTCCTAAATGGAGTTGAATCGCATGCAGTTTTTGGTCCTACGAGCAAGAGTTGTTTTCTGGTAAGAAAAGTCACTATTGCGCTCCAATTGCCATATACAGTGCAAATAGCACTCGCGTCTGTTCCCAGCAAGTACAGTATATTGGACTGAATAGGAGCTACTGTTCTTGTCAGTTTCCTAAGCAGAGTTGAACTAGATATGGTCTCTGTGTGTAGGAAGCACAGTTCTTTTGTTCTGAGCAAGCTCACTGTTTGGACCCCATAGGAAACACAGTAGAGTAGAAGAGTGCTCTTTTCTCTAAAGCAGAGTGTGTTTCTTGTAAGGCAAGCTCGCGTTTGTTTCCCAGTCCTAAATGGAGTTGAATTCCATGCAGTTTGTGGTCCTACGAACAAGAGTTGTTTTCTGGTAAGAAGAGTCACTATTGCGCTGCTATTGCAATACACAGGACATATAGCACTGTTGTCTGTTCCCAGCATATACAGTGTATTGGAATGAAGAGGATCTACTGTTCTTGTCAGGTTCTTAAGCAGAATTGAACCAGATATGGCCGTGTGTGTAGGAAGCACAGTTTTTGTGTTCTGAGCAAGCTCACTGCTTGGACCCCATAGGAAACACAGTAGAGTAGAAGAGTGCTCTTTTCTCTATAGCAGAGTGTGTTTCTTCTAACGTGAGCTCGTGTTTGTTTCCCATTCCTAAATGGAGTTGAGACACATGCAGTTTTTGGTCCTACGAGCAAGAGTTGTTTTGTGGTAAGAAGAGTCACTATTGAGCTCCCATTGCCATACACAGTGCAAATAGCACTCGCGTCTGTTCCCAGCAAGTACAGTGTATTGGACTGAAGAGGAGCTACTGTTCTTGTTAGGTTCCTAGGCAGAATTGAACTAGATATGGCCATGTGTGTAGGAAACACAGTTCTTTTGTTCTGAGCAAGGTCACTGTTCTTTCCCTATAGGAAACACAGTAGAGTAGAAGAGTGCTCTTTTCTCTAAAGCAGAGTGTGTTTCTTGTAAGGCGAGCTAGCGTTTGTTTCCCAGTCCTAAATGGAGTTGAATCACATGCAGTTTCTGGTCCTACAAGCAAGAGTTGTTCTCTGGTAAGGAAAGTCACTATTGCGCTCCCATTGCCATACACAGTGCAAATAGCACTCGCCTCTGTTCCCAGCAAGTACAGTGTATCACACTGAAGAGGAGCTACACTTCTTGTCAGTTACCTAAGCAGAGTTGAACTAGATATGGTCATTGTGTAGGAAGCACAGTTCTTTTGTTCTGAGCAGGCTCACTGTTTGAAGCCATAGGAAACACAGTAGAGTAGAAGAGTGCTCTTTTCTCAAAAGCAGAGTGCGTTTCTTGTAAAGCGAGCTAACATTTGTTTCCCAGTCTCAAATGGAGTTGAATCCCATGCAGTTTCTGGTCCTACGAGCAAGAGTTGTTTTCTGGTAAGGAAAGTAACTATTGCGCTCCCATTGCCATACACAGTGTAAATAGCACTCGCGTCTGTTCCCAGCAAGTACAGTGTATTGGACTGAAGAGGAGCTACTGTTCTTGTCAGTTTCCTAAGCAGAGTTGAACTACATATGGTCCGTGTGTGTAGGAAGCACAGTTCTTTTGTTCTCAGCAAGCTCACTGTTTGGACCTCATAGGAAACACAGTAGAGTAGAAGAGTACTCTTTTCTCAAAAGCAGAGTGTGTTTCTTTTAAGGCGAGCTAGTGTTTGTTTCCCAGTCCTAAATGGAGTTGAATCACATGCAGTTTCTGGTCCTACGAGCAAGAGTTGTTTTCTGGTAAGAAGAGTCACTATTGTGCCCCCACTGTCATACACAGGGCAAACAGCCCTGGCGTCTGTTCCCAGCATGTACAGTGTATTGGACTGAAGAGGATCCACTGTTCTTGTCCGTTTCCTAAGCAGAATTGAACTAGATATGGCCCGTGTGTGTAGGAAGCACAGTTCTTTTGTTCTGAGCAAGCTCACTGTTCAGACCCCATAGGAAACACAGTAGAGTAGAAGAGTGCTCTTTTCTCAAAAGCAAAGTGTGTTTCTTGTAAGGGGAGCTAGTGTTTGTTTCCCAGTCCTAAATGGTGTTGAATCCCATGCAGTTTCTGGTCCTACGAGCAAGAGTTGTTTTCTGGTAAGAAGAGACACTATTGCACTTCCATTGCCATACACAGGACAAATAGCACTGGCGTCTGTTCCCAGCAAGTACAGTGTATTGGACTGAAAAGGAGCTACTGTTCTTCTCAGTTTCCTAAGGAGAGTTGAACTAGATATGGCCCGTGTGTGTAGGAAGCACAGTTCTTTTGTTCTGAGCAAGCTGACTGCTCTGACCCTATATGAAACACAGTAGAGTAGAAGAGTGCTCTTTTCTCAAAAGCAGAATGTGTTTCTTGTAAGGCGAGCTAGAGTTTGTTTCCCAGTCCTAAATGGAGTTGAGTCACATGCCGGTTTTTGTACTATGAGCAAGAGTTGTTTTCTGGTAAGACGAGTCACTATTGTGCTCCAATTGCCATATACAGTGCAAATAGCACACGCGTCTGTTCCCAGCAAGTACAGTGTATTAGACTGAAGAGGAGCTACTGTTCTTGTCAGTTTCCTAAGCAGAGTTGAACTAGATATGGCCCATGTGTGTAGGAAGCACAGTTCTTTGTTCTGAGAAAGCTCACTGTTCTTTCCCTATAGGAAACACAGTAGAGTAGAAAAGTGCTCTTTTCTCTAAAGCAGACTGTGTTTCTTGTAAGGTGAGCTCGCGTTTGTTTCCCATTCCTAAATGGAGTTGAATCACATGCAGTTTCTGGTCCTACGAGCAACAGTTGTTTTCTGGTAAGAAGAGTCACTATTGCGCTGCCATTGCCATACACAGTGCAAATAGCACTCGCGTCTGTTCCCAGCAAGTACAGTGTATCGGACTGAAGAGGAGATACTGTTCTTGTCAGTTTCCTAAGCAGAGTAGAACTAGATATGGCCTGTGTGTGTAGGAAGCACAGTTCTTATGTACTGAGCAAGCTCACTGTTCAGGCCCTATAGGAAACACAGTAGAGTAGAAGAGTGCTCTTTTCTCAAAAGCAGAATGTGTTTCTTGTAAGGCGAGCTAGAGTTTGTTTCCCAGGCCTATATGGAGTTGAGTCACATGCCGGTTTTTGTACTACGAGCAAGAGTTTTTTCTGGTAAGACGAGTCACTATTGTGCTCCAATTGCCATACACAGTGCAAATAGTACTCGCGTTTGTTCCCAGCAAGTACAGTGTATGGGACTGAAGAGGAGATACTGTTCTTGTCAGTTTCCTAAGCAGAGTTGAACTAGATATGGCCTGTGTGTGTAGGAAGCACAGTTCTTATGTACTGAGCAAGCTCACTGTTCAGGCCCTATAGGAAACACAGTAGAGTAGAAGAGTGCTCTTTTATCTAAAGCAGAGTTGTTTCTTGTAAGGCGAGCTCGCGTTTGTTTCCCAGTCTTAAATGGAGTTGATTTACATGCAGTTTTTGGTCCTACGAGCAAGAGTTGTTTTCTGGTAAGAAGAGTCACTATTGCGCTCCAATTGCCATACACAGTGCAAATAGCACTCGCGTCTGTTCCCAGCAAGTACAGTATATTGGACTGAATAGGAGCTACTGTTATTGTCAGTTTCCTAAGCAAAGTTGAACTAGATATGGTCCGTGTGTGTAGGAAGCACAGTTCTTTTGTTCTGAGCAAGCTCACTATTTGGACACCATAGGAAACACAGTAGAGGAGAAGAGTGCTCTTTTCTCAAAAGCAGAGTGTGTTTCTTGTAAGGCGAGCTAGCGTTTTTTTCCCAGTCCTAAATGGAGTTGAATCCCATGCAGTTTCTGGTCCTACGAGCAAGAGTTGTTTTCTGGTAAGAAGAGTCACTATTGTGCTGCCATAGCCATACACAGGACTAATAGCACTGGCGTCTGTTCAAGGCAAGTACAGTTATTGGACTGAAGAGGATCTACTGTTCTTGTCAGGTTCCTAAGCAGAATTGAACTAGATATGGCCGTGTGTGTAGGAACCACAGTTCTTTTGTTCTGAGCAAGCTCACTGTTCGGACCTCTTAGGAAACACAGTAGAGTAGAAGAGTGCTTTTTTATCTAAAGCAGAGTGTGTTTCTTGTAAGGCGAGCTAGCGTTTGTTTCCCAGACCTAAATGGAGTTGAATCACATGCAGTTTCTGGTCCTATGAGCAAGAGTTGTTTTCTGGTAAGAATAGTCACTATTGTGCTCCCATTGTCATACACAGGGCAAATATCACTGGCGTCTGTTCCCAGCATGTACAGTGTATTGGACTGAAGAGGATCTACTGTTCTTGTCAGGTTCCTAAGCAGAGTTGAACTAGATATGGCCGTGTGTGTAACAAGTACAGTTCTTTTGTTCTGAGCAAGCTCACTGTTCAGACCCCTTAGGAAACACAGTAGAGTAGAAGAGTGCTCTTTTCTCAAAAGCAGAGTGTGTTTCTTGTAAGGTGAGCAAGCTTTTTTTCCCAGTCCTAAACGGAATTGAATCACACGCAGTTTCTGGTCCTATGAGCAAGAGTTGTTTTCTGGTAAGGAAAGTCACTATTGTTCTCCCATTGCCATACACAGTGCAAATAGCCCTCGCGTCTGTTCCCAGCAAGTACAGTGTATCGGACTGTAGAGGAGATACTGTTCTTGTCAGTTTTTTAAGCAGAGTTGAACGAGATATGGCCCGTGTGTGTAGGAAGCACCGTTCTCTTGTTCTGAGCAAGCTCACTGTTCTGGCCCTATTAGAAACCCAGTAGAGTAGAAGAGTGCTCTTTTCTCTAAAGCAGAGTGTTTTCCTTGTAAGGCGAGCTCGCGTTTGTTTCCCAGTCCTAAATGGAGTTGAGTCACATGCAGTTTTTGGTCCTATGAGCAAGAGTTGTTTTCTGGAAAGAAGAGTCACTATTGTGCTCCAAATGCCATACACAGTGCAAATAGCACTGGCGTCTGTTCCCAGCAAGTACAGTGTATTGGACTGAATAGGAGCTACTGTTCTTGTCAGTTTCCTAAGCAGAATTGAACTAGATATAACCCGTGTGTGCAGGAAGCACAGTTCGTTTGTTCTGAGGAAGCTCACTGTTCTGGCCCTGTAAGAAACAGAGTAGAGTAGAAGAGTGCTCTTTTATCAAAAGCAGAGTGTGTTTCTTGTAAGGCGAGCTAGCATGTGTTTCCCAGTCTTAAATGAAGTTGAGTCACATGCATTTTTTGGTCCTACGAGCAAGAGTTGTTTTCTGGTAAGAAGAGTCACTATTGCGCTATATTGCCATACACAGTACAAATAGCACTCGCGTCTGTTCCCAGCAAGTCCAGTGTACTGGAATGAAGCCGAGCTACTGTTCTTGTCAGTTTCCTAAGCAGAGTTGAACTAGATATGGACCTTGTGTGTAGGAAGCACAGTTCTTTTGTTCTGAGTAAGCTCACTGTTCGGACTACTTAGGAAACACAGTAGAGTAGAAGAGTGCTCTTTTCTCAAAAGCAGAGTGTGTTTCTTGTAAGGAGAGCTAGCGTTTGTTTCCCAGTCCTAAATGGAGTTGAATCCCATGCAATTTCTGGTCCTATGAGCAAGAGTTGTTTTCAGGTAATAAGAGTCACTATTGTGCTCCCATTGTCATACACAGGGCAAATAGTACTGGCGTCTGTTCCCAGCAGTACAGCTTATTGGACTAAAGAGGATCTACTGTTCTTGTCAGTTTCCGAAGCAGAATTGAACTAGATATGGCCCGTGCGTGTAGGAAGCACAGTTCTTTTGTTCTGAGCAAGCTCACTGTTCTGGCCCTATATGAAACACAGTAGAGTAGAAGAGTGCTCTTTTCTCAAAAGCAGACTGTGTTTCTTGTATAGCGAGCTAGGTTTTGTTTCCCAGTCCTAAATGGAGTTAAATTACATGCAGTTTCTGGTCCTACAAGCAAGAGTTGTTTTCTGGTAAGGAAAGTCACTATTGCGCTCCTATTGCCATACACAGTGCAAATAGCACTCGCGTCTGTTCTCAGCAAGTACAGTGTATCAGACTGAAGAGGAGCTACTGTTCTTGTCAGTTTCCTAAGCAGAGTTGAACTAGATATGGTCCGTGTGTGTTGGAAGCACAGCTCTTTTGTTCTGAGCAAGCTCACTGTTTGAAGCCATAGGAAACACAGTAGAGTAGAAGAGTGCTCTTTTCTCAAAAGCAGAGTGTGTTTCTTGTAAAGCGAGCTAGCATTTGTTTCCCAGTCTCAAATGGAGTTGAATCCCATGCAGTTTCTGATTCTACGAGCAAGAGTTTTTTTCTGGTAAAGAAAGTAACTATTGTGCTCCCATTGCCATACACAGTGCAAATAGCACTCGCGTCTGTTCCCAGCAAGTACAGTTTATTGGACTGAATTGGAGCTACTGTTCTTGTCAGTATCCTAAGCAGATTTGAACTACATATGGTCCATGTGTGCAGGAAGCACAGTTCTTTTGTTCTCAGCAAGCACACTGTTTGGACCCCATAGGAAACACAGTAGAGCAGAAGTGTGCTCTTTTCTCAAAAGCAGAGTGTGTTTCTTGTAAGGCGAGCTAGCGTTTGTTTCCCAGTCCTAAATGGAGTTGAATCACATGCAGTTTCTGGTCCTACGAGCAAGAGTTGTTTTCTAGTAAGAAGAGTCACTATTGTGCCCCCATTGTCATACACAGTGCTAATAGCACTCCCGTCTGTTCCCAGCAAGTACAGTGTATTGGACTGAAGGAATCTACTGTTCTTGTCAGGTTCCTAAGCAGAGTTGAACTAGATATGGCCGTTTGTGTAGGAAGCACACTTCTACTCTTCTGAGCAAGCTCACTGTTTTCTCCCTATAGGAAACACAGTAGAATAGAAGAGTGCTGTTTTCTCTAAAGCAGACTGTGTTTCTTGTAAGGTGAGCTCGCGTTTGTTTCCCAGTCCTAAATGGAGTTGAATCACATGCAGTTTCTGGTCCTACGAGCAAGAGTTGTTTTCTGGTAAGAAGAGTCACTATTGCGCTGCCATTGCCATACACAGGAAAAATAGCACTGTTGTTTGTTTCCAGCAAGTACAGTGTATTGGACTGAAGAAGATCTACTGTTCTTGTCAGGTTCTTAAGCAGAATTGAACTAGATATGACCGTGTGTGTAGGAAGCACAGTTCTTTTGTTCTGAGCAAGCTCACTGTTCGGACCCCTTAGGAAACACAGTAGAGTAGAAGAGTGCTTTTGTCTCTAAAGCAGTGTGGGTTTCTTGTAAGGCGAGCTAGCGTTTGTTTCCCAGTCCTAAATGGAGTTGAATCACATGCAGTTTCTGGTCCTATGAGCAAGAGTTGTTTTCTGGTAAGAAGAGTCACTATTGTGCTCCCATTGTTATACACAGGGCAAATAGCACTGGCGTCTGTTCCCAGCATGTACAGTATATTGGACTGAAGAGGATCTGCTTTTCTTGTCAGGTTCCTAAGCAGAGTTGAACTAGATATGGCCATGTGTGTAGGAAGTACAGTTCTTTTGTTCTGAGCAAGCTCACTGTTCAGACCCCTTAGGAGACACAGTAGAGTAGAAGAGTGCCCTTTTCTCAAAAGCAGAGTGTGTTTCTTGTAAGGCGACCTAGAGTTTATTTCCCAGTCCTAAACGGAATTGAATCACACACAGTTTCTGGTCCTATGAGCAAGAGTTGTTTTCTGGTAAGGAAAGTCGCTATTGCGCTCCCATTGCCATACACAGTGCAAATAGCACTCGCGTCTGTTCCCAGCATGTACAGTGTATCGGACTGTAGAGGAGCTACTGTTCTTGTCAGTTTCCTAAGCAGAGTTGAACCTGATATGGCCCGTGTGTGTAGGAAGCACAGTTCTCATGTTCTGAGCAAGCTCACTGTTCTGGCCCTATAAGAAACACAGTAGAGTAGAAGAGTGCTCTTTTCTCTAAAGCAGAGTGTTTTCTTTGTTGGGCGAGCTCGTGTTTGTTTCCCAGTCCTAAATGGAGTTGAGTCACATGCAGTTTTTGGTCCTACGAGCAAGAGTTGTTTTCTGGTAAGAAGAGTCACTATTGTGCTCCCAGTGCCATACACAGTGCAAATAGGACTGGCGTCTGTTCCCAGCAAGTACAGTGTATCGGACTGAAGAGGAGCTACTGTTCTTGTCAATTTCCTAAGCACAGTAGAACTAGATATGGCCCGTGTGTGTAGGAAGCATAGATCTTTTGTTCTGAGCAAGCTCACTGTTCGGACTACTTAGGAAACACAGTAGAGTAGAAGAGTGCTCTTTTCTCAAAAGCAGAGTGTGTTTCTTGAAAGACAATCTAGTGTTTGTTTCCCAGTCAGAAATGGAGTTGAATCACATGCAGTTTCTGGTCCTATGAGCAAGAGTTTTTTTCTGCTAAGAAGGGTCACTATTGAGCTCCCATTGCCATACACAGTGCAAATAGCACTCGCGTCTGTTCCTAGCAAGTACAGTGTATTGGACTGAATAGGAGCTACTGTTCTTGTCAGTTTCCTAAGCAGAGTTGAACTAGATATGGCCCGTGTGTAGGAAGTACAGTTCTTTTGTTCTGAGCAAGCTCACTGTTCAGATCCCTATAGGAAACACAGTAGAGTTGAAGAGCACCCTTTTCTCAAAAGCAGAGTGTGTTTCTTGTAAGGCGACCTAGAGTTTATTTCCCAGCCCTAAACGGAATTGAATCACACACAGTTTCTGGTCCTATGAGCAAGAGTTGTTTTCTGGTAAGGAAAGTCGCTATTGTGCTCCCAAGGCCATACACAGTGCAAATAGCACTCGCCTCTGTTCCCAGCATGTACAGTGTATCGGACTGTAGAGGAGCTACTGTTCTTGTCAGTTTCCTAAGCAGAGTTCAACTAGATATGGCCCTTATGTGTAGGAAGCACAGTTCTCTTGTTCTGAGCAAGCTCACTGTTCTGGCCCTATAAAAAACACAGTAGAGTAGAAGAGTGCTCTTTTCTCTAAAGCAGAGTGTTTTCCTTGTAAGGCGAGCTCGTGTTTGTTTCCCAGTCCTAAATGGAGTTGAGTCA
Organism: Peromyscus eremicus; assembly: GCF_949786415.1. Lineage (NCBI taxonomy): Eukaryota > Metazoa > Chordata > Mammalia > Rodentia > Cricetidae > Peromyscus > Peromyscus eremicus. The sequence continues at coordinate 362,138 of NW_026734411.1, forward strand.
CATGCAGATTTAGGTCCTACGAGCAAGAGTTGTTTTCTGGTAAGAAGAGTCACTATTGTGCTCCAAATGCCATACACAGTGCAAATAGCACTCGCGTCTGTTCCAGCAAGTACAGTGTATCGGACTGAAGAGGAGCTACTGTTCTTGTCAATTTCCTAAGCAGAGTTGAACTAGATATGGCCCGTGTGTGTAGGAAGCATAGATCTTTTGTTCTGAGCAAGCTCACTGTTCGGACTACTTAGGAAACACAGTAGAGTAGAAGAGTGCTCTTTTCTCAAAAGCAGAGTGTGTTTCTTGAAAGGCAAGCTATTGTTTGTTTCCCAGTCAGAAATGGAGTTGAATCACATGCAGTTTCTGGTCCTATGAACAAGAGTTTTTTTCTGGTAAGAAGGGTCACTATTGAGCTCTCATTGCCATACACAGTGCAAATAGCACTCGCGTCTGTTCCTAGCAAGTACAGTGTATTGGACTGAAGAGGAGCTACTCTTCTTGTCAGTTTCCTAAGCAGAGTTGAACTAGATATGGCCCGTGTGTTTGGGAAGCACAGTTCTTTTGTTCTGAGCAAGCTCAATGTTCTACCCTATAGGAAACACAGTAGAGTAGAAGAGTGCTCTTTTCTCAAAAGCAGATTGTGTTTCTTGTAAGGCAAGCTAGCGTTTGTTTCCCAGTCCTAAATGGAGTTGAATCACATGCAGTTTCTGGTCCTACGAGCTAGAGTTATTTCTGGTAAGAAGAGTCACTATTGCGCTCCCATTGTCATACACAGGGCAAATAATACTGGCGTCTGTTCCCAGCATGTACATGTATTGGACTGAAGAGGATCTATTGTTCTTGTCAGTTCCCGAAGCAGAATTAAACTAGATATGGCCCGTGTGTGTAGGAAGCACAGTTCTTTTGTTCTGAGTAAGCTCACTGTTCCGACACCTTAGGAAACACAGTATAGTAGAAGAGTGCTCTTTTCTCAAAAGCAGAGTGTGTTTCTTGTAAGGCGAGCTAGCATTTGTTTCCCAGTCCTAAATGGAGTTGAATCACATGCACTTTCTGGTCCTACGAGCAAGAGTTGTTTTCTGGTAAGAAGAGTCACTATTGTGCTCCCATTGTCATACACAGGGCAAAAAGCACTGGTGTCTGTTCCCAGCATGTACAGTGTATTGGACTAAAGAGGATCTACTGTTCTTGTCAGTTTCCGAAGCAGAATTGAACTAGATATGGCCCGTGTGTTTAGGAAGCACAGTTCTTTTGTTCTGAGCAAGCTCACTGTTCTGACCCCTTAGGAAACACAGTATAGTAGAAGAGTGCTCTTTTCTCAAAAGCAGAGTGTATTTCTTGTAAGGCGAGCTAGCATTTGTTTCACAGTCCTAAATGGAGTTGAATCACATTCAGTTTCTGGTCCTACGAGCAAGAGTTGTTTTCTGGTAAGAAGAGTCACTATTGTGCTCCCATTGTCATACACAGGGCAAAAAGCACTGGTGTCTGTTCCCAGTATGTACAGTGTATTGGACTGAGGAAAATCTACTGTTCCTCTCAGTTTCCTAAGCTGAATTGAACTAGTTATAGCCGTGTGTGTAGAAAGCACAGTTCTTTTGTTCTGAGCAGTCTCACTGTTCTGGCACTATAGAAAACACAGTAGAGTAGAAGAGTGCTCTTTTCTCAAAAGCAGAGTGTGTTTCTTGTAAGGCGAGCTAGGGTTTGTTTCCCAGTCCTAAATGGGGTTGAATCACAGACAGTTTCTGGTCGTACGAGCAAAAGTTGTTTTCTGGTAAGGAAAGTCACTATTGTGCTCCCATTGCCATTCACAGTGCAAATAGCACTCGCGTCTGTTCCCAGCACAGTGTATTGGACTGAATAGGAGCTACTGTTCTTGTCAGTTTCCTAAGCAGAATTGAACTAGATATAACCCGTGTGTGCAGGAAGCACAGTTCTTTTGTTCTGAGGAAGCACACTGTTCTGGCCCTGTAAGAAACACAGTAGAGTGGAAGAGTTCTCTTTTCTCAAAAGCAGAGTGTCTTTCTTGTAAGGCGAGCTAGCATGTGTTTCCCAGTTCTAAATGAAGTTGAGTAACATGCATTTTTTGGTCCTACGAGCAAGAGTTGTTTTCTGGTAAGAAGAGTCACTATTGTGCTCCAGTTGCCATTCACAGTGCAAATAGCACTCGCGACTTTTCGCAGCAAGTACAGTGCACTGGACTGAAGAGGAGCTACTGTTCTTGTCAGGTTCCTAAGCAGAGTTGAACTAGATATGGCTCCTGTGTGTAGGAAGGACAGTTCTTTTGTTCTGAGCAAGCTCATTGTTCGAAACACATAGGAAACACAGTAGAGTAGAAGAGTGCTCTTTTCTCAAAAGCAGAGTGTGTTTCTTGTAAGGCAAGCTAGCGTTTATTTCCCAGTTTTAAATGAAGTTTAATCACATGCAGTTTTCGGTCCTACGAGCAAGAGTTGCTTTCTGGTAAGGAAAGTCACTATTGAGCTCCCATTGCCATACACAGTGCATATATCTCTCGCGTCTGTTCCTAGCAATTACAGTGTATTGGACTGAAGAGGAGCTACTGTTCTTGTCAGTTTCCTAAGCAGAGTTGAACTAGATATAACCCGTGTGTGCAGGAAGCACAGTTCGTTTGTTCTGAGCAAGCTTACTGTTCTGGCCCTGTAAGAAACACAGTAGAGTAGAAGAGTGCTCTTTTCTCTAAAGCAGAGTGTTTTTCTTGTAAGGTGAGCTCGCGTTTGTTTCCCAGTCCTAAATGGAGCTGAATCACATGCAGTTTCTGGTCCTACGAGCAAAAGTTGTTTTCTCGTAAGGAAAGTCACTATTGTGCTCCCATTGCCATTCACAGTGCAAATAGCACTCACGTCTGTTCCCAGCAAGTACAGTGTATTCGACTGAAGTGGAGCTACTGTTCTTGTCAGTTTCCTAAGCAGAGTTGAACTAGATATGGACCGTGTGTGTAGGAAGCACAGTTCTTTTGTTCTGAGCAATCTCACTGTTCGGACTCCTTAGGAAACACAGTAGAGTAGAAGAGTGCTCTTTTCTCAAAAGCAGAGTGTGTTTCTTGAAAGGCAAGGTACTGTTTGTTTCCCAGTCAGAAATTGAGTTGAATCCCATGCAGTTTCTGGTCCTACGAGCAAGAGTTTTTTTCTGGTAAGAAGGGTCACTATTGAGCTCCCATTGCCATAAACAGTGCAGATAAAACTCACGCCTGTTCCTAGCAAGTACAGTGTATTGGACTGAATAGGAGCTACTGTTCTTGTCAGTTTCCTAAGCAGAGTTGAACTAGATATGCCCCGTGTGTGGAGGAAGCACAGTTCTTTTGTTCTGAGCAAGCTCACTTTTTCAGACCACATTGGAAACACAGTAGAGTAGAAGAGTGCTCTTTTCTCAAAAGCAGAGTGTGTTTCTTGTAAGGCGAGCTAGCATTTGTTTCCCAGACCTAAATGGAGTTGAATCACATGCAGTTTCTGGTCCTACGAGCAAGAGTTGTTTTCTGGTAAGAAGAGTCACTATTGTGTTCCCATTGTCATACACAGGGCAAATAGTACAGGCGTCTGTTCCCAGCATATACAGTGTATTGGACTGAAGAGGATCTACTCTTCTTGTCAGTTTCCGAAGCAGAATTGAACTAGATATGGCCCGTGTGTGTAGGAAGCACAGTTCTTTTGTTCTGTGCAATCTCACTGTTCTGGCCCTATAGGAATCACAGTAGAGTAGAAGAGTGCTCTTTTCTCAAAAGCAGACTGTGTTTCTTGTAAGGCGAGCTAGGGTTTGTTTCCCAGTCCTAAATGGAGTTGAATCACATGCAGTTTCTGGTCCTACAAGCAAAAGCTGTTTCCTGGTAAGGAAAGTCACTATTGTGCTCCCATTGCTATTCACAGTGCAAATAGCACTCGCGTCTGTTCCCAGCAAGTAGAGTCTATTGGACTGAATAGGAGCTACTGTTCTTGTCAGTTTCCTAAGAAAAGTTGAACTAGATATGGCCCGTGTGTATGGGAAGCACAGTTCTTTTGTTCTGAGCAAGCTCACTGTTCTACCCTATAGGAAACACAGTAGAGTAGAAGAGTGCTCTTTTCTCAAAAGCAGAATATGTTTCTTGTAAGGTGAGCTAGCGTTTGTTCCCCGGTCCTAAATGTAGTTGAATCACATGCAGTTTCTATTCCTACGAGCAAGAGTTGTTTTCTGGTAAGAAGAGTCACTATTGTGCTCCCGTTGCCATTCACAGTGCAAATAGCACTCGCGTCTTTTCGCAGCAAGTACAGTGTACTGGACTGAAGAGGAGCTACTGTTCTTGTCAGGTTCCTAAGCAGAGTTGAACTAGATATGGCCCATGTGTGTAGGAAGCACAGTTCTTTTGTTCTGAACAAGCTCACAGATCGGACCCCATAGGAAACACAGTAGAGTAGAAGAGTGCTCTTTTCTCAAAAGCAGAGTGTGTTTCTTGTAAGGCAAGCTAGCGTTTATTTCCCAGTTTTAAATGGAGTTGAATTCCATGCAGTTTTCGGTCCGACAAGCAAGAGTTGTTTTCTGGTAAGGAAAGTCACTATTATCCTCCCATTGCTGTACACAGTGCAAATAGCTCTCGCGTCTGTTCCTAGCAAGTACAGTGTATTGGACTGAAGAGGAGCTACTGTTCTTGTCAGTTTCCTAAGTAGAGTTGAACTAGATATGGCCCGTGTGTGTAGGACACACAGTTCTTTTTTTCTGTGCAAGCTCACTGTTCGAACCCCATATGAAACACAGTAGAGTAGAAGAGTGCTCTTTTCTCAAAAGCAGAGTGTGTTTTTTGTAAGGCAAGCTAGCATTCATTTCCCAGTTTTAAATGGAGTTTAATCACATGCAGTTTTCGGTCCGACGAGCAAGATTTGCTTTCTGGTAAAGAAAGTCACTATTGAGCTCCCATTGCCATACACAGTGCAAATAGCTCTCACGTCTGTTCCTAGCAATTACAGTGTATTGGACTGAAGAGGAGCTACTGTTCTTGTCAGTTTCCTAAGCAGAATTGAACTAGATATAACCCGTGTGTGCAGGAAGCACAGTTCGTTTGTTCTGAGCAAGCTTACTGTTCTGGCCCTGTAAGAAACAAAGTAGAGAAGAAGAGTGCTCTTTTATCAAAAGCAGAGAGTTTTTCTTGTAAGGCGAGCTAGCGTATGTTTCCCAGTCCTAAATGGAGTTGAATCACATGCAGTTTCTGGTCCTACGAGCAAGAGTTGTTTTCTGGTAAGGAAAGTCACTATTGTGCTCCCATTGCCATACACAGTGCAAATAGCACTGGCGTCTGTTCCCAGCAAGTACGGTGTATTGGACTGAATAGGAGCTACTGTTCTTGTCAGTTTCCTAAGCAGAGTTGAATTAGATATGGCCCATGTGTGTAGGAAGCACAGTTCTTATGTTCTGCGCAAGCTAATTGTTCTGGCCCTAGAGGAAACACAGTAGAGTAGAAGAGTGCTCTTTTCTCTAAAGCAGAGTGTGTTTCTTGTAAGGTGAGCTTGCGTTTGTTTCCCAGTCCTAAATGGAGTTGAATCACATGCAGTTTCTGGTCCTATGAGCAAAAGTTGTTTTCTGGTAAGGAAAGTCACTATTGTGCTCCCATTGCCACTCACAGTGCAAATAGCACTCACGTCTGTTCCCAGCAAGTACAGTGTATTCGACTGAAGCAGAGCTACTGTTCTTGTCAGTTTCCTAAGCAGAGTTGAACTAGATATGGACCGTGTGTGTAGGAAGCACAGTTCTTTTGTTCTAAGCAATCTCACTGTTCGGACTCCTTAGGAAACACAGGAGAGTAGAAGAGTGCTCTTTTCTCAAAAGCAGAGTGTGTTTCTTGAAAGGCAAGGTACTGTTTGTTTCCCAGTCCTAAATTGAGTTGAATCCCATGCAGTTTCTGGTCCTACGAGCAAGAGTTTTTTTCTGGTAAGAAGGGTCACTATTGTGCTCCCATTGCCATACACAGTGCAAATAAAACTCGCGTATGTTCCTAGCAAGTACAGTGTATTGGACTGAATAGGAGCTACTGTTCTTGTCAGTTTCCTAAGCAGAGTTGAACTAGATATGCCCCGTGTGTGTAGGAAGCACAGTTCTTTTGTTCTGAGCATGCTCACTTTTTCAGACCCCATAGGAAACACAGTAGAGTAGAAGAGTGCTCTTTTCTCAAAAGCAGAGTGTGTTTCTTGTAAGGCGAGCTAGCGTTTGTTTCCCAGTCCTAAATTGAGTTGAATCACATGCAGTTTCTGGTCCTACGAGCAAGAGTTATTTTCTGGTAAGAAGAGTCACTATTGTGCTCCCATTGTCATACACAGGGCAAATAGTACAGGTGTCTGTTCCCAGCATATACAGTGTACTGGACTGAAGAGGATCTACTGTTCTAGTCAGGTTTCCGAAGCAGAATTGAACTAGATATGGCCCGTGTGTGTAGGAAGCACAGTTCTTTTGTTCTGTGCAATCTCACTGTTCTGGCCCTATAGGAAACACAGTAGAGTAGAAGAGTGCTCTTTTCTCAAAAGCAGACTGTGTTTCTTGTAAGGCGAGCTAGGGTTTGTTTAACAGTCCTAAATGGAGTTGAATCACAAGCAGTTTCTGGTCCTACAAGCAAAAGCTGTTTCCTGGTAAGGAAAGTCACTATTGTGCTCCCATTGCTATTCACAGTGCAAATAGCACTCGTGTCTGTTCCCAGCAAGTACAGTGTATTGGACTGAAGAGGAGCTACTGTTCTTGTCAGTTTCCTAAGCAGAGTTGAACTAGATATGGCCCATGTGTGTAGGAAGCACAGTTCTTTTGTTCTGAACAAGCTCACTGATCGGACCCCATAGGAAACACAGTAGAGTAGAAGAGTGCTCTTTTCTCAAAAGCAGAGTGTGTTTCTTGTACGGCAAGCTAGCGTTTATTTCCCAGGTTAAATGGAGTTGAATACCATGCAGTTTTCGGTCCGACGAGCAAGAGTTGTTTTCTGGTAAGGAAAGTCACTATTACGCTCCCATTGCCGTACACAGTGCAAATAGCTCTCGCGTCTGTTCCTAGCAAGTACAGTGTATTGGACTGAAGAGGTGCTACTGTTCTTGTCAGTTTCCTAAGTAGAGTTGAACTAGATATGGCCCGTGTGTATAGGACACACAGTACTTTTGTTCTGAGCAAGCTCACTGTTCTAACCTATAAAAATCACAGTAGAGTAGAAGAGTGCTCTTTTCTCAAAAGCAGAGTGTGTTTCTTATAAGGTGAGCTAGCATTTGTTTCCCAGGCCTAAATGGAGTTGAATCACATGCAGTTTCTGTTCCTACGAGCAAGAGTTGTTTTCTGGTAAGAAGAGTCACTATTGCGCTCCCATTGTCATACACAGGGCAAAAAGCACTGGTGTCTGTTCCCAGCATGTACAGTGTATTGGACTGAAGAGGATCTACTGTTCTTCTCAGTTTCCTAAGCTGAATTGAACTAGTTATAGCCCTGTGTGTAGAATGCACAGTTTTTTTGTTCTGAGCAATCTCACTGTTCTGGCCCTATAGGAAACACAGTAGAGTAGAAGAGTGCTCTTTTCTCAAAAGCAGAGTGTGTTTCTTGTAAGGCGAGCTAGCATTTGTTTGCCAGTCCTAAATGTAGTTGAATCACATGCAGTTTCTGATCCTACGAGCAAAAGTTGTTTTCTGCTAAGGAAAGTCACTATTGTGCTCCCATTGCCATTCACAGTGCAAATAGCACTCGCGTCTGTTCCCAGCAAGTACAGTGTATTCGACTGAAGAGGATCTACTGTTCTTGTCAGTTTCCTAAGTAGAGTTGAACTAGATATGGCCCGTGTGTGTAGGACACACAGTTCTTTTGTTCTGAGCAAGCTCACTGTTCTACCCTATAGGAATCACAGTAGAGTAGAAGAGTGCTCTTTTCTCAAAAGCAGAGTGTGTTTCTTGTAAGGCGAGCTAGCGTTTGTTTCCCAGACCTAAATGGAGTTGAATCACATGCAGTTTCTGGTCCTACGAGCAAGAGTTTTTTTCTGGTAAGAAGAGTCACTATTGAGCTCCCATTGCCATACACAGTGCAAATAGCACTCGCGTCTGTTCCCAGCAAGTACAGTGTACTGAACTGAAGAGGAGCTACTGTTCTTGTCAGTTTCCTAAGCAGAGTTGAACTAGATATGGCCCGTGTGTGTAGGAAGCACAGTTCTTTTGTTCAGAGCAAGCTCACTGTTCAGACCCCATAGGAAACACAGTAGAGGAGAAGAGTACTCTTTTCTCAAAAGCAGAGTGTGTTTCTTGAAAGGCGATCTAGCATTTGTTTCCCAGTCCTAAATTGAGTTGAATCCCATGCAGTTTCTGGTCCTATGACCAAGAGTTTTTTTCTGGGAAGTAGAGTCACTATTGAGCTCCCATTGCCCTACACAGTGCAAATAGCTCCCGCGTCTGTTCCCAGCAAGTACAGTGTATTGGACTGAAGAGGAGCTACTGTTCTTGTCAGTTTCCTAAGCAGAATTGAACTAGATATGGCCCCTGTGTTCAGGAAGCACAGTTCTTTTGTTCTGAGCAAGCTCACTGTTCTGGCCCTATAGGAAACACAGTAGAGTATAAGAGTTCTCTTTTCTCAAAAGCAGAGTGTATTTCTTGTAAGGCGAGCTAGTGTTTGTTTCCCAGTCAGAAATGGAGTTAAATCCCATGCAGTTTCTGGTCCTACGAGCAAGCGTTTTTTTCTAATAAGAAGAGTCACTATTGTGCTCCCATAGCCATTCACAGTGCAAATAGCACTCGCGTCTGTTCCCAGCAAGTACAGTGTATTGAACTGAAGAGGAGCTACTGTTCTTGTCAGTTTCCTAAGCAGAGTTGAACTAGATATGGCCCGTGTGTGTAGGAAGCACAGTTCTTTTGTTCAGAGCAAGCTCACTTTTTGGACCCCATAGTAAACACAGTAGAGGAGATGAGTGCTCTTTTCTCTAAAGCACAGTGTGTTTCTTGAAAGGCGAGCTTGTGTTTGTTTCCCAGTCAGAAATGGAGTTGAATCCCATGCAGTTTCTGGTCCTATGACCAAGAGTTTTTTTCGGGTAAGAAGAGTCACTATTGAGCTCCCATTAGCATACACATTGCAAAAAGCACTCGCGTCTGTTCCCAGCAATTACAGTGTATTGGACTGAATAGGAGCTACTGTTCTTGTCAGTTTCCTAAGCAGAGTTGAACTAGATATGGCCCGTGTGTGTAGGAAGCACAGTTCTTTTGTTTTGAGCAAGCTCACTGTTCTGGCCCTATAGGAACCACAGTAGAGTAGAAGAGTGCTCTTTTGTCAAAAGCAGAGTGTGTTTCGTATAAGGCGAGCTAGCATTTGTTTCCCAGTTCTAAATGGAGTTGAATCACATGCAGTTTCTGGTCCTACGAGCAAAAGTTGTTTTCTGGTAAGGAAAGTCACTATTGTGCTCCCATTGCCATTCACAGTGAAAAAAGCACTCGCGTCTGTTCCCAGCAAATACAGTGTATTGGACTGATAGGAGCTACTGTTCTAGTCAGTTTCCTAAGCAGAATTGAACTAGTTATAGCCGTGTGTGTAGAAAGCACAGTTCTTTTGTTCTGAGCAATCTCACAGTTCTGGCCCTATAGGAAACACAGTAGAGTAGAAGTGTGCTCTTTTCTCAAAAGCAGACTGTGTTTCTTGTAAGACGAGCTAGCGTTTGTTTCCCAGTCCTAAATGGAGTTGAATCACATGCAGTTTCTGGTCTTGGAGCAAAAGTTGTTTTCTGGTAAAGAAAGTCACTATTGTGCTCCCATTGCCATTCACAGTGCAAATAGCACTCATGTCTGTTCCCAGCAAGTACAGTGTATTGGACTGAAGAGGAGCTACTGTTCTTGTTAGTTTCCTAAGCAGAATTGAACTAGATATGCCCCCTGTGTGCAGGAAGCACAGTTCTTTTGTTCTGAGCAAGCTCACTGTTCTGGCATTATAGGAAACACAGTAGAGTAGAAGAGTGCTCTTTTCTCAAAAGCAGAGTGTATTTCTTGTAAGGCGAGCTAGTGTTTGTTTCCCAGTCAGAAATGGAGTTGAATCCCATGCAGGTTCTGGTCCTACGAGCCAGCATTTTTTTCTAATAAGAAGAGTCACTATTGTGCTCCCATTGCCATACACAGTGCAAATAGCACTCGTGTCTGTTCCCAGCAAGTACAGTGTATTGGACTGAATAGGACCTACTGTTCTTGTCAGTTTCCTAAGCAGAGTTGAACTAGATATGGCCCTTGTGTGTAGGAAGCACAGTTCTTTTGTTCTGAGCAAGCTCACTGTTCGGACCCCATAGGAAACACAGTAGAGTTGAAGAGTGCTCTTTTCTCAAAAGCGGAGTGTGTTTCTTGTAAGGCGAGCTAGCATTTGTTTCCCAGTCCTAAATGGAGTTGATTCACATGCCGTTTCTGCTCCTAGGAGCAAGAGTTGTTTTCTGGTAAGAAGAGTCACTATTGCGCTCCCATTGTCATACACAGGGCAAATAGTACTTGCGTCTGTTCCCAGCATGTACAGAGTATTGGACAGAAGAGTATCTACTGTTCTTGTCAGTTTCCGAAGCAGAATTGAACTAGATATGGCCCATGTGTGTAGGAAACACAGTTCTTTTGTTCTGAGCAAGCTCACTGTTCGACCGCATAAAAAACACAGTAGAGTAGAAGAGTGACCTTTTCTCAAAAGCAGAGTGTGTTTCTTGTAAGGCAAGCTAGCGTTTGTTTCCCAGTCCTAAACGGAGTTGAATCCCATGCAGTTTCTGGTCCTATGTGCAAGAGTTGTTTTCTGGTAAGAAGAGTCACTATTGAGCTCCCATTGCCATACACAGTGCAAATAGCACTCGCGTCTGTTCCCAGCAATTACAGTGTATTGAACTGAAGAGGAGCTACTGTTCTTGTCAGTTTCCTAAGCAGAGTTGAACTAGATATGGCCTGTGTGTGTAGGAAGCACAGTTCTTTTGTTCAGAGCAAGCTCACTTTTCGGACCCCATAGTAAACACATTAGAGGAGAAGAGTGCTCTTTTCTCTAAAGCACAGTGTGTTTCTTGAAAGGCGAACTAGTGTTTGATTCCCAGTCCGAAATGGAGTTGAATCCCATGCAGTTTCTGGTCCTATGACCAAGAGTTTTTTTCGGGTAAGAAGAGTCACTATTGAGCTCCCATTGCCATACACATTGCAAAAAGCACTCGCGTCTGTTCCCAGCAATTACAGTGTATTGGACTGAAGAGAAGCTACTGTTCTTGTCAGTTTCCTAAGCAGAGTTGAACTAGATATGGTCCGTGTGTGTAGGAAGCACAGTTCTTTTGTTCTGAGCAAGCACACTGTTCTGGCCCTATAGGAAACTCAGTAGTGTAGAAGAGTGCTCTTTTCTCAAAAGCAGAGTGTGTTTCTTATAAGGCGAGCTAGCATTTGTTTCCCAGTTCTAAATGGAGTTGAATTATATGCAGTTTCTGGTCCTACGAGCAAAAGTTGTTTTCTGGTAAGGAAAGTCACTATTGTGCTCCCATTGCCATTCACAGTGCAAAAAGCACTCGCGTCTGTTCCCAGCAAGTACAGTGTATTGGACTGATAGGAGCTACTGTTCTTTTCAGTTTCCTAAGCAGTATTGAACTAGTTAGAGCCGAGTGTGTAGAAAGCACAGTTCTTTTGTTCTGAGCAATCTCACAGTTCTGGCCCTATAGGAAACACAGTAGAGTAGAAGTGTGCTCTTTTCTCAAAAGCAGACTGTGTTTCTTGTAAGACGAGCTAGCGTTTGTTTCCCAGTCCTAAATGGAATTGAATCTTATGGAGTTTCTATTCCTACAAGCAACAGTTGTTTTCTGGTAAGAAGAGTCACTATTGTGCACCCTTTGCCATATACAGTGCAAATAGCACTCTCGATTTTCGCAGCAAGTACAGTGTATTGGACTGAAGAGGAGCTACTGTTCTTGTCAGTTTCCTAAGCAGAGTTGAACTAGATATGGCCCATGTGTGTAGGAAGCACAGTTCTTTTGTTCTGAGCAACCTCACTGTTCTGGCCCTATAGGAATTACAGTAGAGTAGAAGAGTGCTCTTTTCTCAAAAGCAGAGTTTGTTTCTTGTAAGGCAAGCTAGCGTTTGTTTCCCAGTCCTAAATGGAGTTGAATCACATGCAGTTTTAGGTCCTACGAGCAAGAGTTGTTTTCTGGTAAGGAAAGTCACTATTGCGCTCCCATTGCCATACACAGTGCAAATAGCACTCGCATCTGTTCCCAGCAAGAACAGTGTATTGGACTGTAGAGGAGCTACTGTTCTTTTCAGTTTCCTAAGCAGAGTTGAACTAGATATGGCCCGTGTGTGTAGGAAGCACAGTTCTTTTGTTCAGAGCAAGCTCACTTTTCGGACCCCATAGGAAACACAGTAGAGGAGAAGAGTGCTCTTTTCTCAAAAGCACAGTGTGTTTCTTGTAAGGCCAGATAGCGTTTTTTTCCCAGTCCTAAATGGAGTTGAATCCCATACAGTTTCTGGTCCTATGAGCAAGAGATGTTCTCTGGTAAGAAGATTCACTATTGCGCTCCCATTGTCATACACAGGGCAATTAGCACTGGCGTCTGTTCCCAGCATGTACAGTGTATTTGACTGAAGAGGATTTACTGTTCTTGTCAGTTTCTTAAGCAGAATTGAACTAGATATGGACTGTGTGTGTAGGAAGCACAGTTCTTTTGTTCTGAGCAACCTCACTGTTCTGGCCCTATAGGAAACACAGTAGAGTAGAAGAGTGCCCTTTTCTCAAAAGCAGAGTGTGTTTCTTCTAAGGCGACCTAGCGTTTGTTTCCCAGTCCTAAATGGAGTTGAATCACATGCAGTTTCTGGTCCTATGAGCAAGAGTTGTTTTCTGTTAAGAAGAGTCACTATTGCCCTCCCATGGTCATTCACAGGGCAAATAGCACTGGCGTCTGTTCCCAGCATGTTCAGTGTATTGGACTGAAGAGGATCTACTGTTCTTGTCAGTTTCCTAAGCAGAGTTGAACTAGATATGAGCCGTGTGTGTAGGAAGCACAGTTCTTTTGTTCTGAGCAAGGACACTGTTCGAACCCCATAGGAAACACAGTAGAGTATAAGACTCCTCTTTTATCAAAAGCAGAGTGGGTTTCTTGTAAGGCGAGGTAGCGTTTGTTTCCCAGTCCTAAATGGAGTTGAATCCCATGCAGTTTCTGGTCCTATGCGCAAGAGTTGGTTTCTGGTAAGAAGAGTCACTATTGTGCTCTCATTGCCATACACAGTGCAAATAGCACTCGCGTCTGTTCCCAGCAAGCACAGTGTATTAGACTGAAGAGGAGCTACTGTTCTTGTCGGTTTCCTAAGCAGAGTTGAACTAGATATGGCCCGTGTGTGTAGGAAGCACAGTTCTTTTGTTCTGAACAAGCTCACTGTTCGGAACCCATAGGAAAAACAGTAGAGTAGAAGAGTACTCTTTTCTCAAAAGCAGAGTGTGTTTCTTGTAAGGCCAGATAGCGTTTTTTTCCCAGTCCTAAATGGAGTTGAATTCCATACAGTTTATGGTCCAACAAGCAAGAGTTGTTTTCTGGTAAGAAGATTCACTATTGCGCTCCCATTGTCATACACAGGGCAAATAGCACTGGCGTCTATTCCCAGCATGTACAGTGTATTGGACTGAAGAGTAGCTACTGTTCTTGTCAGTTTCCTAAGCGGAATTGAACTACATATGGCCCGTGTATGTAGGAAGCACAGTTCTTTTGTTCTGAGCAAGCTCACTGTTCTGGCCATGTAGGAAACACAGTAGAGTAGAAGTGTGCTCTTTTCTCAAAAGCAGAGTGTGTTTCTTGTAAGACGAGCTAGCGTTTGTTTCCCATTCTTAAATGCAGTTGAGTCACATGCAGTTTCTGGTCCTAAGAGCAATAGTTGTTTTCTGGTAAGAGGAGTCACTATTGTGCCCCCATTGCCATACACATTGCAAATAGCACTCGCGTCTGTTCCCAGCAAGTACAGAGTAGTGGACTGAAGAGGAGCTACTGTTCTTGTCAGTTTCCTAAGCAGAGTTGAACTAGATATGGCCCGTGTGTGTAGGAAGCACAGTTCTTTTGTTCTGAGCAAGCTCACTGTTCGTACCCCACAGGAAACACAGTAGAGTAGAAGGCTGCTCTTTTCTCTAAAGCAGAGTGTGTTTCTTGTAAGGCGAGCTAGCGTTTGTTTCCCAGTCCTAAATGGAGTTGAATCACATGCATTTTCTGGTCCTACGAGCAAGAGTTGTTTTCTGGTAAGAAGAGTCACTATTGTGCTCTCATTGCCATACACAGTGCAAATAGCACTCGTGTATGTTCCCAGCAAGTACAGTGTAGTGGACTGAAGAGGAGCTACTGTTCTTGTCAGTTTCCTAAGCAGAGTTGAACTAGATATGGCCCGTGTATGTAGGAAGCACAGTTCTTTTGTTCTGAGCAAGCTCACTGTTCGTACCCCACAGGAAACACAGTAGAGTAGAAGGCTGCTCTTTTCTCAAAAGCAGAGTGTGTTTCTTGTAAGGCGAGCTAGTGTTTGTTTCCCAGTCCTAAATGGAGTTGAATCACATGCATTTTCTGGTCCTACGAGCAAGAGTTGTTTTCTGGTAAGAAGAGTCACTATTGTGCTCTCATTGCCATACACAGTGCAAATAGCACTAGTGTATGTTCCCAGCAAGTACAGTGTAGTGGACTGAAGAGGAGCTACTGTTCTTGTCGGTTTCCTAAGCAGAGTTGAACTAGATATAGGCCGTGTGTGTAGGAAGCACAGTTCTTTTGTTTTGAGCAAGCTCACTGTTCGGTCCCATCGGAAACACAGTAGAGTTGCAGAGTGCCCTTTTCTCAAAAGCAGAGTGTGTTTCTTCTAAGGCGAGCTAGCGCTTGTTTCCCAGTCCTAAATGGAGTTGCATCACATGCAGTTTCTGTTCCTACGAGCAAGAGTTGTTTTCTGGTAAGAAGAGTCACTATTGCCCTCCCTTTGTCATACACAGGACAAATAGCACTGGCGTCTGTTCCCCGCATGTTCAGTGTATTGGACTGAAGAGGATCTACTGTTCTTGTCAGTTTTCTAAGCAGAGTTGAACTAGATATGAGCCGTGTGTGTAGGAAGCACAGTTCTTTTTTCTTAGCAAGCTCACCGTTCTGGCACTGTAGGAAACCCAGTAGAGCAGAAGAGTGCTCGTTTCTCAAAAGCAGAGTGTGTTTCTTGTAATGTGAGCCAGCGTTTGTTTCCCAGTCAGAAATGGAGTTAGGTCACATGCAGTTTTTGGTCCTACGAGCAAGAGTTGTTTTCTGGTAAGAAGAGTCACTATTGTGCTTCCATTGCCATACACAGTGCAAATAGCACTAGCGACTGTTCCCAGCAAGTACAGTGTATTGGACTGAAGAGGATCTACTGTTCTTGTCAGTTTCCTAAGCAGAGTTGAACTAGATATGAGCCGTGTGTGTAGGAAGTACAGTTCTCTTTTTCTTAGCAAGCTCAATGTTCTGGCACTATAGGAAACACAGTAGAGTAGAAGAGGGCTCTTTTCTCAAAAGCAGAGTGTGTTTATTGTAATGCGAGCTAGCATTTGTTTCCCAGTCCTAAATGGAGTTGAGTCACATGCAGGTTTTGGTCCTACGAGCAAGAGTTGTTTTCTGGTAAGGAAAATCACTATTGCGCTCCCATTGCCATACACAGTGCAAATAGCACTCGCGTCTGTTCCCAGCAAGTACAGTGTATTGGACTGAAGAGGAGCTACTGTTCTTGTCAGTTTCCTAAGCAGAGTTGAACTAGATGTGGCCCATGTGTGTAGGAAGCACAGTTCTTTTGTTCTGAGCAAGCTCACTGTTCGAACCCCATAGGAAACACAGTAGAGTATAAGACTCCTCTTTTATCAAAAGCAGAGTGGGTTTCTTGTAAGGCGAGCTAGCGTTTGTTTCCCAGTCCTAAATGGAGTTGAATCCCATGCAGTTTCTGGTCCTATGAGCAAGAGTTGGTTTCTGGTAAGAAGAGTCACTATTGTGCTCTCTTTGCCATACACAGTGCAAATAGCACTCGTGTCTGTTCCCAGCAAGTACAGTGTATTGGACTGAAGAGGAGCTACTGTTCTTGTTGGTTTCCTAAGCAGAGTTGAACTAGATATGGCCTGTGTGTGTAGGAAGCACAGTTCTTTTGTTCTGAAGAAGCTCACTGTTCGTAACCCATAGGAAAAACAGTAGAGTAGAAGAGTGCTCTTTTCTCAATTGCAGAGTGTGTTTCTTGTAAGGCCAGATAGCGTTTTTTTCCCAGTCCTAAAAGGAGTTGAATCCAATACAGTTTATGGTCCAACAAGCTAGAGTTGTTTTCTGGTAAGAAGATTCACTATTGCGCTCCCATTGTCATACACAGGGCTAATAGCACTTGCGTCTATTCCCAGCATGTACAGTGTATTGGACTGAAGAGTAGCTACTGTTCTTGTAAGTTTCCTAAGCGGAATTGAACTAGATATGGCCCGTGTGTGTAGGAAGCACAGTTCTTTTGTTCTGAGCAAGCTCACTGTTCTGGCCCTAAAAGAAACACAGTAGAGTAGAAGACTGCTCTTTTCTCAAAAGCAGAGTGTGTTTCTTGTAAGGCGAGCTAGCGTTTGTTTCCCAGTCCTAAATGGAGTTGAATCACATGCATTTTCTGGTCCTAGGAGCAAGAGTTGGTTTCTGGTAAGAAGAGTCACTATTGTGCTCTCATTGCCATACACAGTGCAAATAGCACTCGTGTATGTTCCCAGCAAGTACAGTGTATTGGACTGAAGAGGAGCTACTGTTCTTGTCGGTTTCCTAAGCAGAGTTGAACTAGATAAAAGCCTTGTGTGTAGGAAGCACAGATCTTTTGTTCTGATCAAGCTCACTGTTCGGACCCCATAGGAAACACAGTAGAGTAGAAGAGTGCTCTTTTCTCAAAATCAGAGTGTGTTTCTTATAAATCGAGCTAGCATTTTTTTCCCAGTCCTAAATGGAGTTGAATCCCATACAGTTTCTGGTCCTACGAGCAAGAGTTTTTTTCTGGTAAGAAGAGTCACTATAGCGCTCCCATTGTCATACACAGGGCAAATAGCACTGGTGTCTGTTCCCAGCATGTACAGTGTATTGGACTGAAGAGTAGCTACTGTTCTTGTCAGTTTCCTAAGCAGAATTGAACTAGATATGGCCCGTGAGTGTAGGAAGCACCGTTCTTTTGTTCTGAGCAACCTCACTGTTCTGGCCCTATAGGAAACACAGTATAGTAGAAGAGTGCTCTTTTCTCAAAAGCAGAGTGTGTTTATTGTAAGGCGAGCTAGTGTTTGTTTCCCAGTCCTAAATGGAGTTGAATCACATGCAGTTTGTGGTCCTACGAGCACGAGTTGTTTTGTGGTAAGGAAAGTCACTATTGCGCTCCCATTGCCATACACATTGCAAATAGGACTTGCGTCTGTTCCCAGCAAGTGCAGTGTATTGGACTGAAGAGGAGCTACTGTTCTTTCAGTTTCCCTAGCAGAGTTGAACTAGATATGGCCCGTGAGTGTAGGAAGCACAGTTCTTTTGTTCTGAGCAAGCTTACTGTTCGGACCGCATAGGAAACAAAGTAGAGTAGAAGAGTGCTCTTTTCTCAAAAGCAGAGTGTGTTTATTGTAAGGTGAGCTAGCATTTGTTTCCCAGTCCTAAATGGAGTTGAATCTCATGCAGTTTCTGGTCCTATGAGCAAAAGTTGTTATTTGGTAAGGAAAGTCACTATTTTGCTCCCATTGCCATATACAGTGCAAATAGCACTCGCGTCTGTTCCCAGCAAGTACAACGTATTGGACTGAAGAGGAGCTACTGTTCTTGTCAGTTTCCTAAGCAGAGTTGAACTAGATATGGCCCGTGTGTGTAGGAAGCACAGTTCTTTTGTTTTGAGCAAGCTCACTGTTCGGTCCCCATAGAAAACACAGTAGAGTTGAAGAGTGCCCTTTTCTCAAAAGCAGAGTGTGTTTCTTCTAAGGCGAGCTAGCACTTGTTTCCCAGTCCTAAATGGAGTTGCATCACATGCAGTTTCTGGTCCTACGAGCAAAAGTTGTTTTCTGCTAAGAAGAGTCACTATTGCCCTCCCAATGTCATACACAGGACAAATAGCACTGGCGTCTGTTCCCCGCATGTTCAGTGTATTGGACTGAAGAGGATCTACTGTTCTTGTCAGTTTCCTAAGCAGAGTTGAACTAGATATGAGCCGTGTGTGTAGGAAGCACAGTTCTTTTTTTTCTTAGCAATTTCACTGTTCTGGCACTGTAGGAAACCCAGTAGAGCAGAAGAGTGCTCGTTTCTCAAAAGCAGAGTGTGTTTCTTGTAATGCTAGCTAGCGTTTGTTTCCCAGTCAGAAATGGAGTTGAGTCACATGCAGTTTTTGGTCCCACGAGCAAGAGTTTTTTTCTGGTAAGAAGAGTCACTATTGTGCTCCCATTGCCATACACAGTGCAAATAGCACTGGCGTCTGTTCCCAGCAAGTACAGTGTATTGGACTGAAGAGGATCTACTGTTCTTGTCGGTTTCCTAAGCAGAGTTGAACTAGATATGGCCCGTGTGTGTAGGAAGCACAGTTCTTTTGTTCTGAACAAGCTCACTGTTTGGAACTCTTAGGAAAAACAGTAGAGTAGAAGAGTGCACTTTCAAAAGCAGAGTGTGTTTCTTGTAAGGTCAGATAGCGTTTTTTTCCCAGTCCTAAATGGAGTTGAATCCCATACAGTTTCTGGTGCAACAAGCAAGAGTTGTTTTCTAGTAAGAAGATTCACTATTGCGCTCCCATTGTCATACACAGGGCAAATAGCACTGGCGTCTGTTCCCAGCATGTACAGTGTATTTGACTGAAGAGTAGCTACTGTTCTTGTCAGTTTCCTAAGCAGAATTGAACTAGATATGGCCCGTGTGTGTAGGAAGCACAGTTCTTTTGTTCTGAGCAACCTCACTCTTCTGGCCCTATAGGAAACACAGTAGAGTAGAAGATGCTCTTTTCCAAAAGCAGAGTGTGTTTATTGTAAGGTGTGCTAGCGTTTGTTTCCCAGTACTAAATGTAGTTGAATCCCATGCAGTTTCTGGTCCTACGAGCAAGAGTTGTTATTTGGTAAGGAAAGTCACTATTGTGCTCCCATTGCCATAAACAGTGCAAATAGCACTCGCGTCTGTTCCCAGCAAGTACAATGTATTGGACTGAGGAGGAGCTACTGTTCTTGTCAGTTTCCAAAGCAGAGTTGAGCTAGATATGGCCCGTGTGTGTAGGAAGCACAGTTCTTTTGTTCTGAGCAAGCTCACTGTTCGTACCCCACAGGAAACACAGTAGAGTAGAAGGCTGCTCTTTTCTCAAAAGTAGAGTGTGTTTCTTGTAAGGCGAGCTAGCGTTTGTTTCCCAGTCCTAAATGGAGTTGAATCACATGCATTTTCTGGTCCTACGAGCAAGAGTTGGTTTCTGGTAAGAAGAGTCACTATTGTGCTCTCATTGCCATACACAGTGCAAATAGCACTCGTGTATGTTCCCAGCAAGTACAGTGTATTGGACTGAAGCGGAGCTACTGTTCTTGTCCGTTTCCTAAGCAGAGTTGAACTAGATATAAGCCTTGTGTGTAGGAAGCACAGTTCTTTTGTTCTGATCAAGCTCACTGTTCGGACCCCATAGGAAACACAGTAGAGTAGAAGAGTGCTCTTTTCTCAAAATCAGAGTGTGTTTCTTATAAATCGAGCTAGCATTTTTTTCCCAGTCCTAAATGGAGTTGAATCCCATACAGTTTCTGGTCCTACGAGCAAGAGTTTTTTTCTGGTAAGAAGAGTCACTATTGCGCTCCCATTGTCATACACAGGGCAAATAGCACTGGTGTCTGTTCCCAGCATGTACAGTGTATTGGACTGAAGAGTAGCTACTGTTCTTGTCAGTTTCCTAAGCAGAATTGAACTAGATATGGCCCGTGAGTGTAGGAAGCACAGTTCTTTTGTTCTGAGCAACCTCACTGTTCTGGCCCTATAGGAAACACAGTAGAGTAGAAGAGTGCTCTTTTCTCAAAAGCAGAGTGTGTTTATTGTAAGGCGAGCTAGTGTTTGTTTCCCAGTCCTAAATGGAGTTGAATCACATGCAGTTTTTGGTCCTACGAGCACGAGTTGTTTTCTGGTAAGGAAAGTCACTATTGCGCTCCCATTGCCATACACATTGCAAATAGGACTTGCGTCTGTTCCCAGCATGTGCAGTGTATTGGACTGAAGAGGAGCTACTGTTCTTTCAGTTTCCCTAGCAGAGTTGAACTAGATATGGCCCGTGTGTGTAGGAAGCACAGTTCTTTTGTTCTGAGCAAGCTTACTGTTCGGACCGCATAGGAAACACAGTAGAGTAGAAGAGTGCTCTTTTCTCAAAAGCAGAGTGTGTTTATTGTAAGGTGAGCTAGCATTTGTTTCCCAGTCCTAAATGGAGTTGAATCACACGCAGTTTCTGGTCCTACGAGCAAAAGTTGTTATTTGGTAAGGAAAGTCACTATTGTGCTCCCATTGCCATATACAGTGCAAATAGCACTCGCCTATGTTCCCAGCAAGTACAACGTATTGGACTGAAGAGGAGCTACTGTTCTTGTCAGTTTCCTAAGCAGAGTTGAACTAGATATGGCCCGTGTGTGTAGGAAGCACAGTTCTTTTGTTTTGAGCAAGCTCACTGTTCGGTCCCCATAGGAAACACAGTAGAGTTGAAGAGTGCCCTTTTCTCAAAAGCAGAGTGTGTTTCTTCTAAGGCGAGCTAGCACTTGTTTCCCAGTCCTAAATGGAGTTGAATCACATACAGTTTCTGGAACTACGAGCACGAGTTGTTTTCTGGTAAGAAGAGTCACTATTGCCCTCCCATTGTCATACACAGGACAAATAGCACTGGCGTCTGTTCCCCGCATGTTCAGTGTATTGGACTGAAGAGGATCTACTGTTCTTGTCAGTTTCCTAAGCAGAGTTGAACTAGATATGAGCCGTGTGTGTAGGAAGCACAGTTCTTTTGTTCTGAGCAAGCTCACTCTTTGGACCCCATAGGAAACACAGTAGAGTGGAAGAGTGCTCTTTTCTCAAAAGCAGAGTGTGTTTCTTGAACTGCGAGCTAGCGTTTGTTTCCCAGTCCTAAATGGAGTTGAATCACATGCATTTTCTGGTCCTACGAGCAAGAGTTGACTTCTGGTAAGAAGAGTCACTATTGTGCTCTCATTGCCATACACAGTGCAAATAGCACTCGTGTATGTTCCCAGCAAGTACAGTGTATTGGACTGAAGAGGAGCTACTGTTCTTGTCCGTTTCCTAAGCAGAGTTGAACTAGATATAAGCCTTGTGTGTAGGAAGCACAGTTCTTTTGTTCTGATCAAGCTCACTGTTCAGACCCCATAGGAAACACAGTACAGTAGAAGAGTGCTCTTTTCTCAAAATCAGAGTGTGTTTCTTATAAATCGAGCTAGCATTTTTTTCCCAGTCCTAAATAGAGTTGAATCCCATACAGTTTCTGGTCCTACGAGCAAGAGTTTTTTTCTGGTAAGAAGAGTCACTATTGCGCTCCCATTATCATACACAGGGCAAATAGCACTCGCGTCTGTTCCCAGCATGTACAGTGTATTGGACTGAAGAGTAGCTACTGTTCTTGTCAGTTTCCTAAGCAGAATTGAACTAGATATGGCCCGTGAGTGTAGGAAGCACAGTTCTTTTGTTCTGAGCAACCTCACTGTTCTGGCCCTATAGGAAACACAGTAGAGTAGAAGAGTGCTCTTTTCTCAAAAGCAGAGTGTGTTTATTGTAAGGCGAGCTAGTGTTTGTTTCCCAGTCCTAAATGGAGTTGAATCACATGCAGTTTTTGGTCCTACGAGCACGAGTTGTTTTCTGGTAAGGAAAGTCACTATTGCGCTCCCATTGCCATACACATTGCAAATAGGACTTGCGTCTGTTCCCAGCAAGTGCAGTGTATTGGACTGAAGAGGAGCTACTGTTCTTTCAGTTTCCCTAGCAGAGTTGTACTAGATATGGCCCGTGTGTGTAGGAAGCACAGTCCTTTTTTCTTAGCAAGCTCACTGTTCTGGCACTGTAGGAAACCCAGTAGAGCAGAAGAGTGCTCGTTTCTCAAAAGCAGAGTGTGTTTCTTGTAATGCGAGCCAGCGTTTGTTTCCCAGTCAGAAATGGAGTTAGGTCACATGCAGTTTTTGGTCCTACGAGCAAGAGTTGTTTTCTGGTAAGAAGAGTCACTATTGTGCTCCTATTGCCATACACAGTGCAAATAGCACTAGCGACTGTTCCCAGCAAGTACAGTGTATTGGACTGAAGAGGATCTACTGTTCTTGTCAGTTTCCTAAGCAGAGTTGAACTAGATATGAGCCGTGTGTGTAGGAAGTACAGTTCTTTTTTTCTTAGCAAGCTCACTGTTCTGGCACTATAGGAAACACAGTAGAGTAGAAGAGTGCTCTTTTCTCAAAAGCAGAGTGTGTTTATTGTAATGCGAGCTAGCATTTGTTTCCCAGTCCTAAATGGAGTTGAGTCACATGCAGGTTTTGGTCCTACGAGCAAGAGTTGTTTTCTGGTAAGGAAAATCACTATTGCGCTCCCATTGCCATACACAGTGCAAATAGCACTCGCGTCTGTTCCCAGCAAGTACAGTGTTTTGGACTGAAGAGGAGCTACTGTTCTTGTCAGTTTCCTAAGCAGAGTTGAACTAGATGTGGCCCGTGTGTGTAGGAAGCACAGTTCTTTTGTTCTGAGCAAGCTCACTGTTCAAACCCCATAGGAAACACAGTAGAGTATAAGACTCCTCTTTTATCAAAAGCAGAGTGGGTTTCTTGTAAGGCGAGCTAGCGTTTGTTTCCCAGTCCTAAATGGAGTTGAATCCCATGCAGTTTCTGGTCCTATGAGCAAGAGTTGGTTTCTGGTAAGAAGAGTCACTATTGTGCTCTCATTGCCATACACAGTGCAAATAGCACTCGTGTCTGTTCCCAGCAAGTACAGTGTATTGGACTGAAGAGGAGCTACTGTTCTTGTTGGTTTCCTAAGCAGAGTTGAACTAGATATGGCCTGTGCGTGTAGGAAGCACAGTTCTTTTGTTCTGAAGAAGCTCACTGTTCGTAACCCATAGGAAAAACAGTAGAGTAGAAGAGTGCTCTTTTCTCAATTGCAGAGTGTGTTTCTTGTAAGGCCAGATAGCGTTTTTTTCCCAGTCCTAAATGGAGTTGAATCCCATACAGTTTTTGGTCCAACGAGCAAGAGTTGTTTTCTGGTAAGAAGATTCACTATTGCGCTCCCATTGTCATACACAGGGCTAATAGCACTGGCGTCTATTCCCAGCATGTACAGTGTATTGGACTGAAGAGTAGCTACTGTTCTTGTAAGTTTCCTAAGCGGAATTGAACTAGATATGGCCCGTGTGTGTAGGAAGCACAGTTCTTTTGTTCTGAGCAAGCTCACTGTTCTGGCCCTAAAAGAAACACAGTAGAGTAGAAGAGTGCTCTTTTCTCAAAAGCAGAGTGTGTTTCTTGTAAGGCGAGCTAGCGTTTGTTTCCCAGTCCTAAATGGAGTTGAATCACATGCATTTTCTGGTCCTACGAGCAAGAGTTGGTTTCTGGTAAGAAGAGTCACTATTGTGCTCTCATTGCCATACACAGTGCAAATAGCACTCGTGTATGTTCCCAGCAAGTACAGTGTATTGGACTGAAGAGGAGCTACTGTTCTTGTCGGTTTCCTAAGCAGAGTTGAACTAGATATGGCCTGTGTGTGTAGGAAGCACAGTTCTTTTGTTCTGAAGAAGCTCACTGTTCGTAACCCATAGGAAAAACAGTAGAGTAGAAGAGTGCTCTTTTCTCAATTACAGAGTGTGTTTCTTGTAAGGCCAGATAGCGTTTTTTTCCCAGTCCTAAAAGGAGTTGAATCCAATACAGTTTATGGTCCAACAAGCTAGAGTTGTTTTCTGGTAAGAAGATTCACTATTGCGCTCCCATTGTCATACACAGCGCTAATAGCACTGGCGTCTATTCCCAGCATGTACAGTGTATTGGACTGAAGAGTAGCTACTGTTCTTGTAAGTTTCCTAAGCGGAATTGAACTAGATATGGCCCATGTGTGTAGGAAGCACAGTTCTTTTGTTCTGAGCAAGCTCACTGTTCTGGCCCTAAAAGAAACACAGTAGAGTAGAAGAGTGCTCTTTTCTCAAAAGCAGAGTGTGTTTCTTGTAAGGCGAGCTAGCGTTTGTTTCCCAGTCCTAAATGGAGTTGAATCACATGCAGTTTCTGGTCCTCCGAGCAAAAGTTGTTATTTGGTAAGGAAAGTCACTATTGTGCTCCCATTGCCATATACAGTGCAAATAGCACTCGCGTCTGTTCCCAGCAAATACAACGTATTGGACTGAGGAGGAGCTACTGTTCTTGTCAGTTTCCTAAGCAGAGTTGAACTAGATATGGCCCGTGTGCGTAGGAAGCACAGTTCTTTTGTTTTGAGCAAGCTCACTGTTCGGTCCCCATAGGAAACACAGTAGAGTTGAAGAGTGCCCTTTTCTCAAAAGCAGAGTGTGTTTCTTCTAAGGCGAGCTAGCACTTGTTTCCCAGTCCTAAATGGAGTTGCATCACATGCAGTTTCTGGTCCTACGAGCACGAGTTGTTTTCTGGTAAGAAGAGTCACTATTGCCCTCCCATTGTCATACACAGGACAAATAGCACTGGCGTCTGTTCCCGGCATGTTCAGTGTATTGGACTGAAGAGGATCTACTGTTCTTGTCAGTTTCCTAAGCAGAGTTGAACTAGATATGAGCCGTGTGTGTAGGAAGCACAGTTCTTTTTTTCTTAGCAAGCTCACTGTTCTGGCACTGTAGGAAACCCAGTAGAGCAGAAGAGTGCTCGTTTCTCAAAAGCAGAGTGTGTTTCTTGTAATGCGAGCTAGCGTTTGTTTCCCAGTCAGAAATGGAGTTGAGTCACATGCAGTTTTTGGTCCCACGAGCAAGAGTTGTTTTCTGTTAAGAAGAGTCACTATTGTGCTCCCATTGCCATACACAGTGCAAATAGCACTAGCGTCTGTTACCAGCAAGTACAGTGTATTGGACTGAAGAGGATCTACTGTTCTTGTCAGTTTCCTAAGCAGAGTTGAACTAGATATGGCCCGTGTGTGTAGGAAGCACAGTTCTTTTGTTCTGAGCAAGCTCACTGTTTGGACCCCATAGGAAACACAGTAGAGTGGAAGAGTGCTCTTTTCTCAAAAGCAGAGTTTGTTTCTTGTACTGCGAGCTAGCGTTTGTTTCCCAGTCCTAAATGGAGTTGAATCACATCCAGTTTTTGGTCCTATGAGCAAGAGTTGTTTTATGGTATGAAGAGTCACTATTGTGTTCCCATTGCCATACACAGTGCAAATAGGTCTTGCGTCTGTTCCCAGCAAGTACAGTGTATTGGACTGAGGAGGAGCTACTGTTCTTGTCAGTTTCCTAAGCAGAGTTGAGCTAGATATGACCCGTGTGTGTAGGAAGCACAGTTCTTTTGTTCTGAGCAAGCTCACTGTTCGTACCCCACAGGAAACACAGTAGAGTATAAGACTCCTCTTTTATCAAAAGCAGAGTGGATTTCTTGTAAGGCGAGCTAGCGTTTGTTTCCCAGTCCTAAATGGAGTTGAATCCCATGCAGTTTCTGGTCCTATGAGCAAGAGTTGGTTTCTGGTAAGAAGAGTCACTATTGTGCTCTCATTGCCATACACAGTGCAAATAGCACTCGTGTCTGTTCCCAGCAAGTACAGTGTATTAGACTGAAGAGGAGCTACTGTTCTTGTCGGTTTCCTAAGCAGAGTTGAACTAGATATGGCCTGTGAGTGTAGGAAGCACAGTTGTGTTGTTCTGAACAAGCTCACTGTTCGGAACCCATAGGAAAAACAGTAGAGTAGAAGAGTGCTCTTTTCTCAAAAGCAGAGTGTGTTTCTTGTAAGGCCAGATAGCGTTTTTTTCCCAGTCCTAAATGGAGTTGAATCCAATACAGTTTATGGTCCAACAAGCAAGAGTTGTTTTCTGGTAAGAAGATTCACTATTGCGCTCCCATTGTCATACACAGGGCTAATATCACTGGCGTCTATTCCCAGCATGTACAGTGTATTGGACTGAAGAGTAGCTACTGTTCTTGTAAGTTTCCTAAGCGGAATTGAACTAGATATGGCCCGTGTGTGTAGGAAGCACAGTTCTTTTGTTCTGAGCAAGCTCACTGTTCTGGCCCTGTAGGAAACACAGTAGAGTAGAAGAGTGCTCTTTTCTCAAAAGCAGAGTGTGTTTCTTGTAAGGCGAGCTAGCGTTTGTTTCCCATTCTTAAATGGAGTTGAGTCACATGCAGTTTCTGGTCCTAAGAGCAATAGTTGTTTTCTGGTAAGAAGAGTGACTATTGTGCCCCCATTGCCATACACATTGCAAATAGCACTCGCGTCTGTTCCCAGAAAGTACAGTGTAGTGGACTGAAGAGGAGCTACTGTTCTTGTCAGGTTCCTATGCAGAGTTGAACTAGATATGGCCCGTGTGTGAAGGAAGCACAGTTCTTTTGTTCTGAGCAAGCTCACTGATCGTACCCAACAGGAAACACAGTAGAGTAGAAGGCTGCTCTTTTCTTAAAAGCAGACTGTGTTTCTTGTAAGGTGAGCTAGCGTTTGTTTCCCAGTCCTAAATGGAGTTGAATCACATGCATTTTCTGGTCCTACGAGCAAGAGTTGTTTTCTGGTAAGAAGAGTCACTATTGTGCTCTCATTGCCATAGACAGTGCAAATAGCACTCGTGTATGTTCCCAGCAAGTACAGTGTATTGGACTGAAGAGGAGCTACTGTTCTTGTCGGTTTCCTAAGCAGAGTTGAACTAGATATAGGCCGTGTGTGTAGGAAGCACAGTTCTTTTGTTTTGAGCAAGCTCACTGTTCGGTCCCCATCGGAAACACAGTAGAGTTGCAGAGTGCCCTTTTCTCAAAAGCAGAGTGTGTTTCTTCTAAGGCGAGCTAGCGCTTGTTTCCCAGTCCTAAATGGAGTCGCATCACATGCAGTTTCTGTTCCTACGAGCAAGAGTTGTTTTCTGGTAAGAAGAGTTACTATTGTGCTCCAAATGCAATACACAGTGCAAATAGCACTCGCGTCTGTTCCCAGCAAGTACAGTGTATTGGACTGAATAGGAGTTACTGTTCTTGTCAGTTTCCTCAGCCAAGTTTAACTAGATATGGTCCCTGTGTGTAGGAAGCACCGTTCTTTTGTTCTGAGCAAGCTAACTGTTCGGACCCTAAGGAAACACAGTATAGTAGAAGAGTGCTCTTTTCTCAAAAGCAGAGTGTGTTTCTTGTAAGGCGAGCTAGCGCTTGTTTCCCAGTCCTAAATGGAGTTGAATCACATGCATTTTCTGGTCCTATGAGCAAGAGTTGGTTTCTGGTAAGAAGAGTCACTATTGCGCTCTCATTGCCATACACAGTGCAAATAGCACACGTGTCTGTTCCCAACAAGTACAGTGTATTGGACTGAAGAGGAGCTACTGTTCTTGTCGGTTTCTTAAGCAGAGTTGAACTAGATATAAGCCTTGTGTGTAGGAAGCACAGTTCTTTTGTTCTGATCAAGCTCACTGTTCGGACCCCATAGAAAACACAGTAGAGTAGAAGAGTGCTCTTTTCTCAAAATCAGAGTGTGTTTCTTATAAATCGAGCTAGCATTTTTTTCCCAGTCCTAAATGGAGTTGAATCTCATACAGTTTCTGGTCCTATGAGCAAGAGTTTTTTTCTGGTAAGAAGAGTCACTATTGCTCTCCCATTGTCATACACAGGACAAATAGCACTGGCGTCTGTTCCCCGCATGTTCAGTGTATTGGACTGAAGAGGATCTACTGTTCTTGTCAGTTTCCTAAGCAGAGTTGAACTAGATATGAGCCGTGTGTGTAGGAAGCACAGTTCTTTTTTTCTTAGCAAGCTCACTGTTCTGGCACTGTAGGAAACCCAGTAGAGCAGAAGAGTGCTCGTTTCTCAAAAGCAGCGTGTGTTTCTTGTAATGCGAGCTAGCGTTTGTTTCCCAGTCAGAAATGGAGTTGAGTCACATGCAGTTTTTGGTCCCACGAGCAAGAGTTGTTTTCTGGTAAGAAGAGTCACTATTGTGCTCCCATTGCCATACACAGTGCAAATAGCACTAGCGACTGTTCCCAGCAAGTACAGTGTATTGGACTGAAGAGGATCTACTGTTCTTGTCAGTTTCCTAAGCAGAGTTGAACTAGATATGGCCCGTGTGTGTAGGAAGCACAGTTCTTTTGTTCTGAGCAAGCTCACTGTTTGGACCCCATAGGAAACACAGTAGAGTGGAAGAGTGCTCTTTTCTCAAAAGCAGAGTGTGTTTCTTGTACTGCGAGCTAGCGTTTGTTTCCCAGTCCTAAATGGAGTTGAATCACATCCAGTTTTTGGTCCTATGAGCAAGAGTTGGTTTCTGGTAAGAAGAGTCACTATTGTGCTCTCATTGCCATACACAGTGCAAATAGCACTCGTGTATGTTCCCAGCAAGTACAGTGTATTGGACTGAAGAGGAGCTACTGTTCTTGTCCGTTTCCTAAGCAGAGTTGAACTAGATATAAGCCTTGTGTGTAGGAAGCACAGTTCTTTTGTTCTGATCAAGCTCACTGTTCGGACCCCATAGGAAACACAGTAGAGTAGAAGAGTGCTCTTTTCTCAAAATCAGAGTGTGTTTCTTATGAATCGAGCTAGCATTTTTTTCCTAGTCCTAAATGGAGTTGAATCCCATACAGTTTCTGGTCCTACGAGCAAGAGTTTTTTTCTGGTAAGAAGAGTCACTATTGCGCTCCCATGTCATACACAGGGCAAATAGCACTGGCGTCTGTTCCCAGCATGTACAGTGTATTGGACTGAAGAGTAGCTACTGTTCTTGTCAGTTTACTAAGCAGAATTGAACTAGATATGGCCCGTGAGTGTAGAAAGCACAGTTCTTTTGTTCTGAGCAACCTCACTGTTCTGGCCCTATAGGAAACACAGTAGAGTAGAAGAGTGCTCTTTTCTCAAAAGCAGAGTGTGTTTATTGTAAGGCAAGCTAGTGTTTGTTTCCCAGTCCTAAATGGAGTTGAATCTCATGCAGTTTTTGGTCCTACGAGCACGATTTGTTTTCTGGTAAGGAAAGTCACTCTTGTGCTCCCATTGCCATACACATTGCAAATAGGACTTGCGTCTGTTCCCAGCAAGTGCAGTGTATTGGACTGAAGAGGAGCTACTGTTCTTTCAGTTTCCCTAGCAGAGTTGAACTAGATATGGCCCGTGTGTAGGAAGCACAGTTCTTTTGTTCTGAGCAAGCTTACTGTTCGGACCGCATAGGAAACACAGTAGAGTAGAAGAGTGCTCTTTTCTCAAAAGCAGAGTGTGTTTATTGTAAGGTGAGCTAGCATTTGTTTCCCAGTCCTAAATGGAGTTGAATCACAGGCAGTTTCTGGTCCTATGAGCAAAAGTTGTTATTTGGTAAGGAAAGTCACTATTGTGCTCCCATTGCCATATACAGTGCAAATAGCACTCGCGTCTGTTCCCAGCAAGTACAATGTATTGGACTGAAGAGGAGCTACTCTTCTTGTCTGTGTCCTAAACAGAGTTGAACTAGAATTGGCCCGTGTGTCTAGGAAGCACAGTTCTTTTGTTCTGAGCAAGCTCACTGTTCGGTCCCCATAGGAAACACAGTAGAGTAAAAGAGTGCTCTTTTCTCAAAAGCAGAGTGTGTTTCTTGCAAGGCTAGCTAGCGTTTGTTTCCCAGTCCTAAATGGAATTGAGTCACATGCAGTTTTTGGTCCTATGAGCAAGAGTTGTTTTCTGGTAAGAAGAGTCACTATTGCGCTCCCATTGTCATACACAGTGCAAATAGCACTTGCGTCTGTTCCCAGCAAGTACAATGTATTGGACTGAAGCAGAGCTACTGTTCTTGTCAGTTTCCTAAGCAGAGTTGAACTAGATATGGCCCGTGTGTGTAGGTAGCACAGTTCTTTTGTTCTGAGCAAGCTCACTGTTCTGGCCCTATAGGAATCACAGTAAAGTAGAAGAGTGCTCTTTTCTCAAAAGCAGAGTGTGTTTCTTGTAAGGCGAGCTAGCGTTTGTTTCCCAGTCCTAAATGGAGTCGTATCACATGCAGTTTGTGGTCCTACAAGCAAGAGTTGTTTTCTGGTAAGAAGAGTCACTATTGCACTCCCGTTGCCATACACAGTGCAAATAGCACTCGCGTCTGTTCCCAGCAAGTACAGTGAATTGGACTGAAGAGAAGCTACTGTTCTTGTCAGTTTCCTAAGCAGACTTGAACTAGATATGACCCGTGTGTGTAGGAAGCACAGTTCTTTTGTTCTGAGCAAGCTCACTGTTCTGGCCCTATAGGAATCACAGTAGAGAAGAAGAGTGCTCTTTTCTCAAAAGCAGAGTGTGTTTCTTGTAAGGCGAGCTAGTGTTTGTTTCCCAGTCAGAAAAGGAGTTGAATCACATGCAGTTTCTGGTCCTATGAGCAAGAGTTTTTTTCCGCTAAGAAGAGTCACTATTGTGATCCCATTGCCATACACAGTGCAAATAGCACTCGCGTCTGTTCCCAGCAAGTACAATGTATTGGACTGAAGAGGAGCTACTCTTCTTGTCTGTGTCCTAAGCAGAGTTGAACTAGAATTGGCCCGTGTGTCTAGGAAGCACAGTTCTTTTGTTCTGAGCAAGCTCACTGTTCGGTCCCCATAGGAAACACAGTAGAGTAGAAGAGTGCTCTTTTCTCAAAAGCAGAGTGTGTTTCTTACAAGGCGAGCTAGCGTTTGTTTCCCAGTCCTAAATGGAATTGAGTCACATGCAGTTTTTTGTCCTATGAGCAAGAGTTGTTTTCTGGTAAGAAGAGTCACTAATGCACTCCCATTGTCATACACAGTGCAAATAGCACTTGCGTCTGTTCCTAGCAAGTACAGTGTATTGGACTGAAGCAGAGCTACTGTTCTTGTCAGTTTCCTAAGCAGAGTTGAACTAGAATTGGCCCGTGTGTCTAGGAAGCACAGTTCTTTTGTTCTGAGCAAGCTCACTGTTCTGGCCCTATAGGAATCACAGTAGAGTAGAAGAGTGCTCTTTTCTCAAAAGCAGAGTGTGTTTCTTGTAAGGCGAGCTAGCGTTTGTTTCCCAGTCCTAAATGCAGTCGTATCACATGCAGTTTGTGGTCCCACAAGCAAGAGTTGTTTTCTGGTAAGAAGAGTCACTATTGAACTCCCATTGCCATACACAGTGCAAATAGCACTCGCGTCTGTTCCCAGCAAGTACAGTGAATTGGACTGAAGAGAAGCTACTGTTCTTGTCAGTTTCCTAAGCAGACTTGAACTAGATATGACCCGTGTGTGTAGGAAGCTCAGTTCCTTTGTTCTGAGCAAGCTCACTCTTCTGGCTCTATAGGAAACACATGAGGGTAGAAGAGTGCTCTTTTCTCAAAAGCAGAGTGTGTTTCTTGTAAGGTGAGCTAGCGTTTGTTTCCCAGTCCTAAACGGAGTTGAATCACATGCAGTTTCTGGTCCTATGTGCAAAAGTTGTTTTCGGCTAAGAAGAGTCACTACTGTGCTCCATATGCCATAGACAGTGCAAATAGCACTCGCGTCTGTTCCCAGCAAGTACAGTGTATTGGACTGAAGAGAAGCTCCTGTTCTTGTCAGTTTCCTAACCAAAGTTGAACTAGATATGGCCCATGTGTCCGAAGCACAATTCTTTTGTTCTGAGCAAGCTCACTGTTCTGGCCCTATAGGAATCATAGCAGAGTAGAAGAGTGCTCTTTTCTCAAAAGCAGAGTGTGTTTCATGTAAGGCGAGCTAGCATTTGTTTCCCAGTCCTAAACGGAGTTGAGTCACATGCAGTTCCTGGTCTTACGAGCAAGAGTTGTTTTCTGCTAAGAAGAGTCACTATTGCACTCCCAGTGCCATACACAGTGCAAATAGCACTAGCGTCTGTTCCCAGCAAGTACAGTGTATTGGACTGAAGAGAAGCTACTATTCTTGTCAGATTCCTAAGGAGACATGAACTAGATATGACCCATGTGTGTAGGAAGCACAGTTCTTTTGTTCTGAGTAAGCTCACTCTTCTGGCCCTATAGGAAACACAGTAGAGTAGAAGAGTGCTCTTTTCTCAAAAACAGAGTGTGTTTCTTGTAAGGCGAGCTAGTGTTTGTTTCCCAGTACTAAACGGAGTTGTATCACATGCAGTTCCTGGTCCTACGAGCAAGAGTTGTTTTCTGCTAAGAAGAGTCACTATTGCACTCCCATTGCCATACACAGTGCAAATAGCACTAGCGTCTGTTCCCATCAAGTACAGTGTATTGGACTGAAGAGAAGCTACTGTTCTTGTCAGTTTCCTAAGCAGAGTTGAACTAGATATGGCCCATGTGTCGGAACCACAGTTCTTTTGTTCTGAGCAAACTCACTCTTCTGGCCCGTTAGGAAACACAGTAGAGTAGAAGAGTGCTCTTTTCTCAAAAGCAGAGTGTGTTTCTTGTAAGGCGAGCTAGCGTTTTTTTCCTAGTCCTAAACGGAGTTGAATCACATGCAGTTTCTGGTCCTACGAGCAAGAGTTGTTTCTGGTAAGAAGAGTCACTATTGGGCTCCATGTGCCATACACAGTGCAAATAGCACTCGCGTCTGTTCCCAGCAAGTACAGTGTATTGGAATGAAGAGAAGATACTGTTCTTGTCAGTTTCCTAAGCAGACTTGAACTAGATATATCCCGTGTGTAGGAAGCACAGTTCTTTTGTTCTGAGAAAGCTCACTCTTCTGGCCAGATAGGAAACACAGGAGAGTAGAAGAGTGCTGTTTTCTCAAAAGCCGAGTGTGTTTCTTGTAAGGCGAGCTAGTGTTTGTTTCCCAGTCAGAAAAGGAGTTGAATCACATGCAGTTTCTGTTCCTATGAGCAAGAGTTGTTTTGTGGTAAAAAGAGTCACTATTGTGCTCAATGTGCAAATAGCACTCACGTCTGTTCCCAGCAAGTACAGTGTTTTGGACTGAAGAGAAGGTACTGTTCTTGTCAGTTTCCTAAGCAGACTTGAACTAGATATATCCCGTGTGTGTAGGAAGCACACTTCTTTCGTTCTGAGCAAGCTCACTGTTCTGGCCCTACAGGAAACACAGGAGAGTAGAAGAGTGCTCTTTTCTCAAAAGCAGAGTGTGTTTCTTGTAAGGTGAGCTAGCATTTGTTTCCCAGTCCTAAACAGAGTTGAATCACATGCAGTTCCTGATCCTACTAGCAAGAGTTGTTTTCTGCTAAGAAGAGTCACTATTGCACTCCCATTGCCATACACAGTGCAAATAGCACTCGTGTCTATTCCCAGCAAGTACAGTGTATTGGACTGAAGAGAAGCTTCTGTTCTTGTCAGTTTCCTAAGCAGAGTTGAACTAGATATGGCCCTTGTGTCGGAAGCACAGTTCTTTTGTTCTGAGCAAGCTCACTCTTCTGGCCCTATAGGAATCACAGTAGAGTAGAAGAGTGCTCTTTTCTCAAAAGCAGAGTGTATTTCTTGTAAGGCGAGCTAGCGTTTGTTTCCCAGTCAGAAAAGGAGTTGAATCACATGCAGTTTCTGGTCCTATGATCAAGAGTTGTTTTGTGGTAAAAAGAGTCACTATTGTGCTCCATGTGCAAATAGCACTCCCGTCTGTTCCCAACAAGTACAGTGTTTTGGAGTGAAGAGAAGCTACTGTTCTTGTCAGTTTCCTAAGCAGAGTTGAACTAGATATGACCCATGTGTCGGATGCACAGTTCTTTTGTTCTGAGCAAGCACACTCTTCTGGCCGTATAGGAAACACAGTATAGTAGGAGAGTGCTCTTTTCTCAAAATCAGAGTGTGTTTCTTGTAATGCAAGCTAGCATTTGTTTCCCAGTCCTAAACGGAGTTGAATCACATGCAGTTCGTGGTTTTACCAGCAAGAGTTGTTTTCTGCTAAGAAGAGTCACTATTGCGCTCCCATTGTCATACACAGTGCAAAAAGCACTAGGGTCTGTTCCCAGCAAGTACAGTGTATTTGACTGAAGAGAAGCTACTATTCTTGTCAGTTTCCTACGCAGACTTGAACTAGATATGACCCATGTGTGTAGGAAGCACAGTTCTTTGTTCTGAGCAAGCTCACTGTTCTGGCCCTAAAGGAATCACAGTAGAGTAGAAGAGTGCTCTTTTCTCAAAAGCAGAGTGTGTTTCTTGTAAGGCGAGCTAGTTTTTGTTTCCCAGTCAGAAAAGGAGTTGAATCACATGTAGTTTCTGGTCCTATGAGCAAGAGATGTTTGCTGCTAAGAAGAGTCACTATTGTGCTCCAATTGCCATACAAAGTGCAAATAGCACTCGAGTCTGTTCTTAGCGAGTACAGTGTATTGGACTGAAGAGAAGCTACTGTTCTTGTCAGTATCCTAAGCAGAGTTGAGCTAGATATCGCCCGTGTTTGTAGGAAGCTCAGTTCTTTTGTTCTGAGCAAGCTCACTCTTCTGGCTCTATAGGAAACACATGAGGGTAGAAGAGTGCTCTTTTCTCAAAAGCAGAGTGTGTTTCTTGTAAAGTGAGCTAGCGTTTGTTTCCCAGTCCTAAACGGAGTTGAATCACATGCAGTTTCTGGTCCTATGAGCAAGAGTTGTTTTCTGGTAAGAAGAGTCACTATTGTACTCCATTTGCCATACACAGTGCAAATAGCACTACCATCTGTTCCCAGCAAGTACAGTGTATTGGACTGAAGAGAAGCTACTGTTCTTGTCAGTTTCCTAAGCAGAGTTGAACTAGATATGGCTCGTGTGTCGGAAGCACAGTTCTTTTGTTCTGAGCAAGCTCACTGTTCTGGCCCTAAAGGAATCACAGTAGAGTAGAAGAGTGCTCGTTTCTCAAAAGCAGAGTGTGTTTCTTGTAAGGCGAGCTAGTTTTTGTTTCCCAGTCAGAAAAGGAGTTGAATCACATGTAGTTTCTGGTCCTATGAGCAAGAGTTGTTTTCTGCTAAGAAGATTCACTATTGTGCTCCTAGTGCCATACACAGTGCAAATAGCACTATCGTCTGTTCCCAGCAAGCACAGTGTATTGGACTGAAGAGAAGCTACTGTTCTTGTCAGTTTCCTAAGCAGATTTGATCTAGATATGACCCGTGTGTGTAGGAAGCACAGTTCTTTTGTTCTGAGCAAGCTCACTCTTCTGGCCCTATAGGAAACACTGTAGATGAGAAGAGGGCTCTTTTCTCAAAAGCAGAGTGTGTTTCTTGTAAGGCGAGCTAGTGTTTGTTTCCCAGTCAGAAATGGAGTTGAATCACATGAAGTTTCTGGTCCTACGAGCCAGAGTTGTTTTCTGTAAGAAGAGTCACTATTGCACTCCATTTGCCATACACAGTGCAAATAGCACTAGCGTCTGTTCCCAGCAAGTACAGTGTATTGGACTGAAGAGAAGCTACTGTTCTTGTCCGTTTCCTAAGCAGAGTTGAACTAGATATGGCCCTTGTGTCTGAAGCACAGTTCTTTTGTTCTGAGCAAGCTCACTCTCCTGGCCCTATAGGAATCACAGTAGAGTAGAAGAGTGCTCTTTTCTCAAAAGCAGAGTGTGTTTCTCGTAAGGCGAGCTAGCGTTTGTTTCCCATTCCTAACAGAGTTGAATCACATGCAGTTTCTGGTCCTATGAGCAAGAGTTGTTTTCTGCTAAGAAGAGTCACTATTGTGCTCCATTTGCCATACACAGTGCAAATAGCACTAGCGTCTGTTCCCAGCAAGTACAGTGTATTGGACTGAAGAGAAGCTACTGTTCTTGTCAGTTTCCTAAGCAGAGTTGAACTAGATATGGCCCGTGTGTCGGAAGCACAGTTCTTTTGTTCTGAGCAATCTCACTGTTCTGGCCCTATAGGAATCACAGTAGAGTAGAAGAGTGCTCTTTTCTCAAAAGCAGAGTTTTTTTCTCGTAAGGCGAGCTAGCGTTTGTTTTCCAGTCAGAAAAGGAGTTTAATCACATGCAGTTTCTGTTCCTATGAGCAAGAGTTGTTTTGTGGTAAAAAAAAGTCACTATTGTGCTCCATGTGCAAATAGCACTCGCGTCTGTTCCCAGAAATTACAGTGTTTTGGACTGAAGAGAAGCTACTGTTCTTGTCAGTTTCCTAAGGAGAGTTGAACTAGATATGACCCGTGGGTCGGAAGCACAGTTCTTTTGTTCTGAGCAAGCTCACAGTTCTGGCCCTATAGGAAACACAGGAGAGTAGAAGAGTGCTCTTTTCTCAAAATTAGAGTGTGTTTCTTGTAAGGTGAGCTAGCATTTGTTTCCCAGTCCTAAACGGAGTTGAATCACATGCAGTTCCTGATCCTACAGCAAGAGTTGTTCTGCTAAGAATAGTCACTATTGCACTCCCATTGCCATACACAGTGCAAATAGCACTAGCGTCTGTTCCCAGCAAGTACAGTGTATTGGCCTGAAGAGAAGCTCCTGTTCTTGTCAGTTTCCTAAGCAGAGTTGAATTAGATATGGCCCGTGTGTCAGAAGCACAGTTCTTTTGTTCTGAGCAAGCTCACTGTTCTGGCCCTATAGGAAACCGAGTAGAGTAGAAGAGTGCTGTTTTCTCAAAAGCAGAGTGTGTTTCTTGTAAGGCGAGCTAGCATTTGTTTCCCAGTCCAAAACGGAGTTGAATCACATGCAGTTTCTGGTCCTACGAGCAAGAGTTGTTTTCTGGTAGGAAGAGTCACTATTGCGCTCCATTTGCCATACACAGTGCAAATAGCACTAGCGTCTGTTCCCAGCAAGTACAGTGTTTTGGACTTAAGAGTAGGTACTGTTCTTGTCAGTTTCCTAAACAGAGTTGAACTAGATATGGCCCGTGTGTGTAGGAAGCACAGTTCTTTTGTTCTGAGCAAGCTCACTCTTCTGGCCCTATAGGAATCACATTAGAGTAGAAGAGTGCTCTTTTCTCAAAAGCAGAGTGTGTCTTGTAAGGCGAGCTAGTGTTTGTTTCCCAGTCAGAAAAGGAGTTGAATCACATGCAGTTTCTGGTCATATGAGCAAGAGTTGTTTTGTGGTAAAAAGAGTCACTATTGTGCTCCATGTGCCATACACAGTGCAAATAGCACTCGCGTCTGTTCCCTGCAAGTACAGTGAATTGGACTGAAGAGAAGCTACTGTTCTTGTCAATTTCCTAAGCAGACTTGAACTAGATATGAGCCGTGTGTGTAGGAAGCACAGTTCTTTTGTCCTGAGCAAGCTCACTGTTCTGGCCCTATAGGAATCACAGTAGAGTAGAAGAGTGCTCTTTTCTCAAAAGCAGAGTGTGTTTCTTGTAAGGCGAGCTAGTGTTTGTTTCCCAGTCAGAAATGGAGTTGAATCACATGCAGTTTCTGGTCCTACGAGCAAGAGTTGTTTTCTGGTAAGAAGAGTCACTATTGCACTCCATTTGCCATACACAGTGCAAATAGCACTAGCGTCTGTTCCCAGCAAGTACAGTGTATTGGACTGAAAAAAAGCTACTGTTCTTGTCAGTTTCCTAAGCAGACTTGAACTACATATGCCCCGTGTGTCGGAAGCACAGTTCTTTTGTTCTGAGAAGCTCACTGTTCTGGCCCTATAGGAATCACAGTAGAGTAGAAGAGTGCTCTTTTCTCAAAAGCAGAGTGTTTTTCTTGTAAGGCGAGCTAGTGTTTGTGTCCCAGTCAGAAAAGGATTTGAATCACACGCAGTTTCTGGTCCTATGAGCAAGAGTTGTTTTGTGGTAAAAAGCGTCACTATTGTGCTACATGTGCAAATAGCACTCGCGTCTGTTCCCAGCAAGTACAGTGTTTTGGACTGAAGATAAGCTACTGTTCTTGTCAGTTTCCTAAGCAGAGTTGAACTAGATATGACCCGTGTGTGTAGGAAGCACAGTTCTTTTGTTCTGAGCAAGCTCACTGTTTGGACCCCATAGGAAACACAGTAGAGTAGAAGAGTGCTCTTTTCTCAAAAGCAGAGTGTGTTTCATGTAAGGCGAGCTAGCATTTGTTTCCCAGTCCTAAACGGAGTTGAGTCACATGCAGTTCCTGGTCCTACGAGCAAGAGTTGTTTTCTGCTAAGAAGAGTCACTATTGCACTCCCAGTGCCATACACAGTGCAAATAGCACTAGCGTCTGTTCCTAGCAAGTACAGTGTATTGGACTGAATAGAAGCTACTATTCTTGTCAGATTCCTAAGCAGACTTGAACTAGATATGACCCATGTGTGTAGGAAGCACAGTTCTTTTGTTCTGAGTAAGCTCACTCTTCTGGCCCTATAGGAAACACAGTAGAGTAGAAGAGTGCTCTTTTCTCAAAAACAGAGTGTGTTTCTTGTAAGGCGAGCTAGTGTTTGTTTCCCAGTACTAAACGGAGTTGTATCACATGCAGTTCCTGGTCCTACGAGCAAGAGTTGTTTTCTGCTAAGAAGAGTAACTATTGCACTCCCATTGCCATACACAGTGCAAATAGCACTAGCGTCTGTTCCCAGCAAGTACAGTGTATTGGACTGAAGAGAAGCTACTGTTCTTGTCAGTTTCCTAAGCAGAGTTGAACTAGATATGGCCCATGTGTCGGAACCACAGTTCTTTTGTTCTGAGCAAGCTCACTCTTCTGGCCCGTTAGGAAACACAGTAGAGTAGAAGAGTGCTCTATTCTCAAAAGCAGAGTGTGTTTCTTGTAAGGCGAGCTAGCGTTTTTTTCCCAGTCCTAAACGGAGTTGAATCACATGCAGTTTCTGGTCCTACGAGCAAGAGTTGTTTTCTGGTAAGAAGAGTCACTATTGGGCTCCATGTGCCATACACAGTGCAAATAGCACTCGCGTCAGTTCCCAGCAAGTACAGTGTATTGGAATGAAGAGAAGATACTGTTCTTGTCAGTTTCCTAAGCAGACTTGAACTACATATATCCCGTGTGTAGGAAGCACAGTTCTTTTGTTCTGAGCAAGCTCAGTCTTCTGGCCCTATAGGAAACACAGGAGAGTAGAAGAGTGCTGTTTTCTCAAAAGCCGAGTGTGTTTCTTGTAAGGCGAGCTAGTGTTTGTTTCCCAGTCAGAAAAGGAGTTGAATCACATGCAGTTTCTGTTCATATGAGCAAGAGTTGTTTTGTGGTAAAAAGAGTCACTATTGTGCTCAAAGTGCAAATAGCACTGGCGTCTGTTCCCAGCAAGTACAGTGTTTTGGACTGAAGAGAAGCTACTGTTCTTGTCAGTTTCCTAAGCAGACTTGAACTAGATATATCCCGTGTATGTAGGAAGCACAGTTCTTTTGTTCTGAGCAAGCTCACTGTTCTGGCCCTACAGGAAACACAGGAGAGTAGAAGAGTGCTCTTTTCTCAAAAGCAGAGTGTGTTTCTTGTAAGGTGAGCTAGCATTTGTTTCCCAGTCCTAAACAGAGTTGAATCACATGCAGTTCCTGATCCTACTAGCAAGAGTTGTTTTCTGCTAAGAAGAGTCACTAATGCACTCACATTGCCATACACAGTGCAAATAGCACTCGTGTCTATTCCCAGCAAGTACAGTGTATTGGACTGAAGAGAAGCTTCTGTTCTTGTCAGTTTCCTAAGCAGAGTTGAACTAGATATGGCCCTTGTGTCGGAAGCACAGTTCTTTTGTTCTGAGCAAGCTCACTGTTCTGGCCCTATAGAAATCACAGTAGAGTAGAAGAGTGCTGTTTTCTCAAAAGCAGAGTGTGTTTCTTGTAAGGCGAGCTAGCATTTGTTTCCCAGTCAGAAAAGGAGTTGAATCACATGCAGTTTCTGGTCCTATGAGCAAGAGTTGTTTTGTGGTAAAAGGAGTCACTATTGTGCTCCATGTGCAAATAGCACTCGCGTCTGTTCCCATCAAGTACAGTGTTTTGGACTGAAGAGAAGCTACTGTTCTTGTCAGTTTCCTAAGCAGAGTTGAACTGGATATGACCTGTGTGTGTAGGAAGCACAGTTCTTTTGTTCTGAGCAAGCACACTCTTCTGGCCGTATAGGAAACACAGCAGAGTAGAAGAGTGCTCTTTTCTCAAAATCAGAGTGTGTTTCTTGTAATGCGAGCTAGCATTTGTTTCCCAGTCCTAAACGGAGTTGAATCACATGCAATTCCTGATCCTACTAGCAAGAGTTGTTTTCTGCTAAGAAGAGTCATTATTGTGCTCCATTTGCCATACACAGTGCAAATAGCTCTAGCGTCTGTTCCCAGCAAGTACAGTGTATTGGACTGAAGAGAAGCTACTGTTCTTGTCAGTTTCCTAAGCAGAGTTGAACTAGATATGACCCGTGTGTTTAGGAAGCACAGTTCTTTTGTACTGAGCAAGCTCACTGTTCTGGGCCTACAGGAATCACAGTAGAGTAGAAGAGTGCTCTTTTCTTAAAAGCAGAGTGTGGTTCTTGTAAGGCGAGCTAGTGTTTGTTTCCCAGTCCTAAACGGAGTTGAATCACATGCAGTTTCTGGTCCTATGAGCAAGAGTTGTTTTCTTCTAAGAAGAGTCACTATTGCGCTCCCATTGCCATACACATTTCCGATAGCACTCGTGTCTGTTCCCAGCCAGTACAGTGTATTGGACTGAAGAGAGCTACAGTTCTTGTCAGTTTCCTAAGCAGAGTTGAACTAGATATGGCCCTTATGTGTAGGAAGCACAGTTCTTTTGTTCTGAGCAAGCTCACTCTTCTGGCCTTATAGGAAACACAGGAGAGTAGAAGAGTGCTTTTTTCTCAAAAGCAGAGTGTGTTTCTTGTAAAGTGAGCTAGCGTTTGTTTCCCAGTCCTAAACGGAGTTGAATCACATGCAGTTTCTGGTCCTATGAGCAAGAGTTGTTTTGTGGTAAAAAGAGTCACTATTGTGCTCCAGGTGCCATACACAGTGCAAATAGCACTCGCGTCTGTTCCCAGCAAGTACAGTGAATTGGACTGAAGAGAAGCTACTGTTCTTGTCAGTTTCCTAAGCAGATTTGAACTAGATATGACCCGTGTGTGTAGGAAGCACAGTTCTTTTGTTCTGAGCAAGCTCACTCTTCTGGCCCTATAGGAAACACAGTAGAAGAGAAGAGTGCTCTTTTCTCAAAAGCAGAGTGTGTTTCTTGTAAGGCGAGCTAGTGTTTGTTTCTCAGTCAGAAATGGAGTTGAATCACATGAAGTTTCTGGTCCTACGAGCAAGAGTTGTTTACTGTAAGAAGAGTCACTATTGCGCTCCATTTGCCATACACAGTGCAAATAGCACTAGTGTCTGTTCCCAGCAAGTACAGTGTATTGGACTGAAGAGAAGCTACTGTTCTTGTCCGTTTCCTAAGCAGAGTTGAACTAGATATGACCCGTGTGTCGGAAGCACAGTTCTTTTGTTCTGAGCAAGCTCACTGTTCTGGCCCTATAGGAATCACAGTAGAGTAGAAGAGTCCTCTTTTCTCAAAAGCAGAGTGTGTTTCTCGTAAGGCGAGCTAGTGTTTGATTCCCAGTACTAAACGGAGTTGAATCACATGCAGTTCCTGGTCCAACAAACAAGAGTTGTTTTCTGCTAAGAAGAGTCACTATTGTGCTCCCATTGCCATACACAGTGCAAATAGCTCTAGCGTCTGTTCCCAGCAAGTACAGTGTATTTGACTCAAGAGAAGCTACTATTCTTGTCATTTTCCTAAGCAGAGTTGAACTAGATATGGCCCTTGTGTCGGAAGCACAGTTCTTTTGTTCTGAGCAAACTCACTCTTCTGGCCCTATAGGAATCACAGTAGAGTAGAAGAGTGCTCTTTTCTCAAAAGCAGAGTGTGTTTCTTGTAAGGCGAGCTAGCGTTTGTTTCCCAGTCAGAAAAGGAGTTGAATCACATGCAGTTTCTGGTCCTATGATCAAGAGTTGTTTTGTGGTAAAAAGAGTCACTATTGTGCTCCATGTGCAAATAGCACTCGCGTCTGTTCCCAACAAGTACAGTGTTTTGGAGTGAAGAGAAGCTACTGTTCTTGTCAGTTTCCTAAGCAGAGTTGAACTACATATGACCCGTGTGTCGGATGCACAGTTCTTTTGTTCTGAGCAAGCACACTCTTCTGGCCGTATAGGAAACACAGTATTGTAGAAGAGTGCTCTTTTCTCAAAATCAGAGTGTGTTTCTTGTAATGCGAGCTAGCATTTGTTTCCCAGTCCTAAACGGAGTTGAATCACATGCAGTTCCTGGTCCTACCAGCAAGAGTTGTTTTCTGCTAAGAAGAGTCACTATTGCGCTCCCATTGTCATACACAGTGCAAAAAGCACTAGGGTCTGTTCCCAGCAAGTACAGTGTATTTGACTGAAGAGAAGCTACTATTCTTGTCAGTTTCCTACGCAGACTTGAACTAGATATGACCCATGTGTGTAGGAAGCACAGTTCTTTGTTCTGAGCAAGCTCACTCTTCTGGCCCTATAGGAAACACAGTAGAGTAGAAGAGTGCTCTTTTCTCAAAAGCAGAGTGTGTTTCTTGTAAGGCGAGCTAGCATTTGTTTCCCAGTACTAAACGGAGTTGTATCACATGCAGTTCCTGGTCCTAGGAGCCAGAGTTGTTTTCTGCTAAGAAGAGTCACTATTGCACTCCCATTGCCATACACAGTGCAAATAGCACTGCGTCTGTTCCCAGCAAGCACAGTGTATTGGACTGAAGAGAAGCTACTGTTCTTGTCAGTTTCCTAAGCAGAGTTGAACTAGATATGGCCGATTTTTCGGAACCACAGTTCTTTTGTTCTGAGAAAGCTCACTCTTCTGGCCCTATAGGAATCACAGTAGAGTAGAATTGTGCTCTTTTCTCAAAAGCAGAGTGTGTTTCTTGTAAGGCGTGCTGGTGTTTGTTTCCCAGTCAGAAAAGGAGTTGAATCACTTGCAGTTTCTGGTCCTATGAGCAAGAGATGTTTGCTGCTAAGAAGAGTCACTATTGTGCTCCAATTGCCATACACAGTGCAAATAGCACTCGAGTCTGTTCTTAGCGTGTACAGTGTATTGGACTGAAGAGAAGCTACTGTTCTTGTCAGTATCCTAAGCAGAGTTGAACTAGATATCGCCCGTGTTTGTAGGAAGCTCAGTTCTTTGGTCTGAGCAAGCTCACTCTTCTGGCTCTATAGGAAACACATGAGGGTAGAAGAGTGCTCTTTTCTCAAAAGCAGAGTGTGTTTCTTGTAAGGTGAGCTAGCGTTTGTTTCCCAGTCCTAAACGGAGTTGAATCACATGCAGTTTCTGGTCCTACGAGCAAAAGTTGTTTTTGGCTAAGAAGAGTCACTACTGTGCTCCATATGCCATAGACAGTGCAAATAGCACTCGCGTCTGTTCCCAGCAAGTACAGTGTATTGGACTGAAGAGAAGCTCCTGTTCTTGTCAGTTTCCTAACCAAAGTTGAACTAGATATGGCCCATGTGTCCGAAGCACAATTCTTTTGTTCTGAGTAAGCTCACTGTTCTGGCCCTATAGGATTCACAGCAGAGTAGAAGAGTGCTCTTTTCTCAAAAGTAGAGTGTGTTTCATGTAAGGCGAGCTAGCATTTGTTTCCCAGTCCTAAACGGAGTTGAGTCACATGCAGTTCCTGGCCCTACGAGCAAGAGTTGTTTTCTGCTAAGAAGAGTCACTATTGCACTCCCAGTTGCATACACAGTGCAAATAGCACTAGCGTCTGTTCCTAGCAAGTACAGTGTATTGGACTGAAGAGAAGCTACTATTCTTGTCAGATTCCTAAGCAGACTTGAACTAGATATGACCCATGTGTGTAGGAAGCACAGTTCTTTTGTTCTGAGTAAGCTCACTCTTCTGGCCCTATAGGAAACACAGTAGAGTAGAAGAGTGCTCTTTTCTCAAAAACAGAGTGTGTTTCTTGTAAGGCGAGCTAGTGTTTGTTTCCCAGTACTAAACGGAGTTGTATCACATGCAGTTCCTGGTCCTACGAGCAAGAGTTGTTTTCTGCTAAGAAGAGTAACTATTGCACTCCCATTGCCATACACAGTGCA
Source organism: Peromyscus eremicus (assembly GCF_949786415.1). Taxonomy (NCBI): domain Eukaryota; kingdom Metazoa; phylum Chordata; class Mammalia; order Rodentia; family Cricetidae; genus Peromyscus; species Peromyscus eremicus. The sequence goes on from NW_026734411.1 coordinate 405,867, forward strand.
AATAGCACTAGCGTCTGTTCCCAGCAAGTACAGTGTATTGGACTGAAGAGAAGCTACTGTTCTTGTCAGTTTCCTAAGCAGAGTTGAACTAGATATGGCCCATGTGTCGGAACCACAGTTCTTTTGTTCTGAGCAAGCTCACTCTTCTGGCCCGTTAGGAAACACAGTAGAGTAGAAGAGTGCTCTATTCTCAAAAGCAGAGTGTGTTTCTTGTAAGGCGAGCTAGCGTTTTTTTCCCAGTCCTAAACGGAGTTGAATCACATGCAGTTTCTGGTCCTACGAGCAAGAGTTGTTTTCTGGTAAGAAGAGTCACTATTGGGCTCCATGTGCCATACACAGTGCAAATAGCACTCGCGTCAGTTCCCAGCAAGTACAGTGTATTGGAATGAAGAGAAGATACTGTTCTTGTCAGTTTCCTAAGCAGACTTGAACTACATATATCCCGTGTGTAGGAAGCACAGTTCTTTTGTTCTGAGCAAGCTCAGTCTTCTGGCCCTATAGGAAACACAGGAGAGTAGAAGAGTGCTGTTTTCTCAAAAGCCGAGTGTGTTTCTTGTAAGGCGAGCTAGTGTTTGTTTCCCAGTCAGAAAAGGAGTTGAATCACATGCAGTTTCTGTTCATATGAGCAAGAGTTGTTTTGTGGTAAAAAGAGTCACTATTGTGCTCAAAGTGCAAATAGCACTCACGTCTGTTCCCAGCAAGTACAGTGTTTTGGACTGAAGAGAAGCTACTGTTCTTGTCAGTTTCCTAAGCAGACTTGAACTAGATATATCCCGTGTATGTAGGAAGCACAGTTCTTTTGTTCTGAGCAAGCTCACTGTTCTGGCCCTACAGGAAACACAGGAGAGTAGAAGAGTGCTCTTTTCTCAAAAGCAGAGTGTGTTTCTTGTAAGGTGAGCTAGCATTTGTTTCCCAGTCCTAAACAGAGTTGAATCACATGCAGTTCCTGATCCTACTAGCAAGAGTTGTTTTCTGCTAAGAAGAGTCACTAATGCACTCACATTGCCATACACAGTGCAAATAGCACTCGTGTCTATTCCCAGCAAGTACAGTGTATTGGACTGAAGAGAAGCTTCTGTTCTTGTCAGTTTCCTAAGCAGAGTTGAACTAGATATGGCCCTTGTGTCGGAAGCACAGTTCTTTTGTTCTGAGCAAGCTCACTGTTCTGGCCCTATAGAAATCACAGTAGAGTAGAAGAGTGCTGTTTTCTCAAAAGCAGAGTGTGTTTCTTGTAAGGCGAGCTAGCATTTGTTTCCCAGTCAGAAAAGGAGTTGAATCACATGCAGTTTCTGGTCCTATGAGCAAGAGTTGTTTTGTGGTAAAAGGAGTCACTATTGTGCTCCATGTGCAAATAGCACTCGCGTCTGTTCCCATCAAGTACAGTGTTTTGGACTGAAGAGAAGCTACTGTTCTTGTCAGTTTCCTAAGCAGATTTGAACTAGATATGACCCGTGTGTGTAGGAAGCACAGTTCTTTTGTTCTGAGCAAGCACACTCTTCTGGCCCTATAGGAAACACAGCAGAGTAGAAGAGGGCTCTTTTCTCAAAATCAGAGTGTGTTTCTTGTAATGCGAGCTAGCATTTGTTTCCCAGTCCTAAACGGAGTTGAATCACATGCAATTCCTGATCCTACTAGCAAGAGTTGTTTTCTGCTAAGAAGAGTCATTATTGTGCTCCATTTGCCATACACAGTGCAAATAGCTCTAGCGTCTGTTCCCAGCAAGTACAGTGTATTGGACTGAAGAGAAGCTCCTGTTCTTGTCAGTTTCCTAACCAAAGTTGAACTAGATATGGCCCATGTGTCCGAAGCACAATTCTTTTGTTCTGAGTAAGCTCACTGTTCTGGCCCTATAGGATTCACAGCAGAGTAGAAGAGTGCTCTTTTCTCAAAAGCAGAGTGTGTTTCATGTAAGGCGAGCTAGCATTTGTTTCCCAGTCCTAAACGGAGTTGAGTCACATGCAGTTCCTGGTCCTACGAGCAAGAGTTGTTTTCTGCTAAGAAGAGTCACTATTGCACTCCCAGTGCCATACACAGTGCAAATAGCACTAGCGTCTGTTCCTAGCAAGTACAGTGTATTGGACTGAAGAGAAGCTACTATTCTTGTCAGATTCCTAAGCAGACTTGAACTAGATATGACCCATGTGTGTAGGAAGCACAGTTCTTTTGTTCTGAGTAAGCTCACTCTTCTGGCCCTATAGGAAACACAGTAGAGTAGAAGAGTGCTCTTTTCTCAAAAACAGAGTGTGTTTCTTGTAAGGCGAGCTAGTGTTTGTTTCCCAGTACTAAACGGAGTTGTATCACATGCAGTTCCTGGTCCTACGAGCAAGAGTTGTTTTCTGCTAAGAAGAGTAACTATTGCACTCCCATTGCCATACACAGTGCAAATAGCACTAGCGTCTGTTCCCAGCAAGTACAGTGTATTGGACTGAAGAGAAGCTACTGTTCTTGTCAGTTTCCTAAGCAGAGTTGAACTAGATATGGCCCATGTGTCGGAACCACAGTTCTTTTGTTCTGAGCAAGCTCACTCTTCTGGCCCGTTAGGAAACACAGTAGAGTAGAAGAGTGCTCTATTCTCAAAAGCAGAGTGTGTTTCTTGTAAGGCGAGCTAGCGTTTTTTTCCCAGTCCTAAACGGAGTTGAATCACATGCAGTTTCTGGTCCTACGAGCAAGAGTTGTTTTCTGGTAAGAAGAGTCACTATTGGGCTCCATGTGCCATACACAGTGCAAATAGCACTCGCGTCAGTTCCCAGCAAGTACAGTGTATTGGAATGAAGAGAAGATACTGTTCTTGTCAGTTTCCTAAGCAGACTTGAACTACATATATCCCGTGTGTAGGAAGCACAGTTCTTTTGTTCTGAGCAAGCTCAGTCTTCTGGCCCTATAGGAAACACAGGAGAGTAGAAGAGTGCTGTTTTCTCAAAAGCCGAGTGTGTTTCTTGTAAGGCGAGCTAGTGTTTGTTTCCCAGTCAGAAAAGGAGTTGAATCACATGCAGTTTCTGTTCATATGAGCAAGAGTTGTTTTGTGGTAAAAAGAGTCACTATTGTGCTCAAAGTGCAAATAGCACTCACGTCTGTTCCCAGCAAGTACAGTGTTTTGGACTGAAGAGAAGCTACTGTTCTTGTCAGTTTCCTAAGCAGACTTGAACTAGATATATCCCGTGTATGTAGGAAGCACAGTTCTTTTGTTCTGAGCAAGCTCACTGTTCTGGCCCTACAGGAAACACAGGAGAGTAGAAGAGTGCTCTTTTCTCAAAAGCAGAGTGTGTTTCTTGTAAGGTGAGCTAGCATTTGTTTCCCAGTCCTAAACAGAGTTGAATCACATGCAGTTCCTGATCCTACTAGCAAGAGTTGTTTTCTGCTAAGAAGAGTCACTAATGCACTCACATTGCCATACACAGTGCAAATAGCACTCGTGTCTATTCCCAGCAAGTACAGTGTATTGGACTGAAGAGAAGCTTCTGTTCTTGTCAGTTTCCTAAGCAGAGTTGAACTAGATATGGCCCTTGTGTCGGAAGCACAGTTCTTTTGTTCTGAGCAAGCTCACTGTTCTGGCCCTATAGAAATCACAGTAGAGTAGAAGAGTGCTGTTTTCTCAAAAGCAGAGTGTGTTTCTTGTAAGGCGAGCTAGCATTTGTTTCCCAGTCAGAAAAGGAGTTGAATCACATGCAGTTTCTGGTCCTATGAGCAAGAGTTGTTTTGTGGTAAAAGGAGTCACTATTGTGCTCCATGTGCAAATAGCACTCGCGTCTGTTCCCATCAAGTACAGTGTTTTGGACTGAAGAGAAGCTACTGTTCTTGTCAGTTTCCTAAGCAGAGTTGAACTAGATATGACCCGTGTGTCGGATGCACAGTTCTTTTGTTCTGAGCAAGCACACTCTTCTGGCCGTATAGGAAACACAGCAGAGTAGAAGAGTGCTCTTTTCTCAAAATCAGAGTGTGTTTCTTGTAATGCGAGCTAGCATTTGTTTCCCAGTCCTAAACGGAGTTGAATCACATGCAATTCCTGATCCTACTAGCAAGAGTTGTTTTCTGCTAAGAAGAGTCATTATTGTGCTCCATTTGCCATACACAGTGCAAATAGCTCTAGCGTCTGTTCCCAGCAAGTACAGTGTATTGGACTGAAGAGAAGCTACTGTTCTTGTCAGTTTCCGAAGCAGAGTTGAACTAGATATGACCCGTGTGTTTAGGAAGCACAGTTCTTTTGTACTGAGCAAGCTCACTGTTCTGGGCCTACAGGAATCACAGTAGAGTAGAAGAGTGCTCTTTTCTCAAAAGCAGAGTGTGGTTCTTGTAAGGCGAGCTAGTGTTTGTTTCCCAGTCCTAAACGGAGTTGAATCACATGCAGTTTCTGGTCCTATGAGCAAGAGTTGTTTTCTTCTAAGAAGAGTCACTATTGCGCTCCCATTGCCATACACATTTCCGATAGCACTCGTGTCTGTTCCCAGCCAGTACAGTGTATTGGACTGAAGAGAGCTACAGTTCTTGTCAGTTTCCTAAGCAGAGTTGAACTAGATATGGCCCTTATGTGTAGGAAGCACAGTTCTTTTGTTCTGAGCAAGCTCACTCTTCTGGCCTTATAGGAAACACAGGAGAGTAGAAGAGTGCTTTTTTCTCAAAAGCAGAGTGTGTTTCTTGTAAAGTGAGCTAGCGTTTGTTTCCCAGTCCTAAACGGAGTTGAATCACATGCAGTTTCTGGTCCTACGAGCAAGAGTTGTTTTCTGGTAAGAAGAGTCACTATTGTACTCCATTTGCCATACACAGTGCAAATAGCACTACCATCTGTTCCCAGCAAGTACAGTGTATTGGACTGAAGAGAAGCTACTGTTCTTGTCAGTTTCCTAAGCAGAGTTGAACTAGATATGGCTCGTGTGTCGGAAGCACAGTTCTTTTGTTCTGAGCAAGCTCACTGTTCTGGCCCTAAAGGAATCACAGTAGAGTAGAAGAGTGCTCTTTTCTCAAAAGCAGAGTGTGTTTCTTGTAAGGCGAGCTAGTGTTTGTTTCCCAGTCAGAAAAGGAGTTGAATCACATGCAGTTTCTGGTCCTATGAGCAAGAGTTGTTTTCTGCTAAGAAGATTCACTATTGTGCTCCATGTGCCATACACAGTGCAAATAGCTCTACCGTCTGTTCCCAGCAAGCACAGTGTATTGGACTGAAGAGAAGCTACTGTTCTTGTCAGTTTCCTAAGCAGACTTGAACTAGATATGACCCGTGTGTGTAGGAAGCACAGTTCTTTTGTTCTGAGCCAGATCACTCTTCTGGCCCTATAGGAAACACAGTAGATGAGAAGAGTGCTCTTTTCTCAAAAGCAGAGTGTGTTTCTTGTAAGGCGAGCTAGTGTTTGTTTCCCAGTCAGAAAAGGAGTTGAATCACATGCAGTTTCTGGTCATATGAGCAAGAGTTGTTTTGTGGTAAAAAGAGTCACTATTGTGCTCCATGTGCCATACACAGTGCAAATAGCACTCGCGTCTGTTCCCAGCAAGTACAGTGTATTGGACTGAAGAGAAGCTACTGTTCTTGTCAGTTTCCTAAGCAGACTTGAACTAGATATGATCCGTGTGTGTAGGAAGCACAGTTCTTTTGTTCTGAGCAAGCTCGCTTTTCTGGCCCTATAGGAAACACAGTAGATTAGAAGAGTGCTCTTTTCTCAAAAGCAGAGTGTGTTTCTTGTAAGGCGAGCTAGTGTTTGTTTCCCAGTCAGAAATGGAGTTGAATCACATGCAGTTTCTGTTCCCACGAGCAAGAGTTGTTTTCTGGTAAGAAGAGTCACTATTGTGCTCCATTTGCCATATACAGTGCAAATAGCACTAGCGTCTGTTCCCAGCAAGTACTGTGTATTGGACTGAAGAGAAGCTACTGTTCTTGTCAGTTTCCTAAGCAGAGTTAAACTAGATTTGGACCTTGTGTGTAGGAAGCACAGTTCTTTTGTTCTGAGCAAGGTCACTCTTCTGGCCCTGTAGGAAACATAGGAGAGTAGAAGAGTGCTCTTTTCTCAAAAGCAAAGTGTGTTTCTTGTAAGGCGAGCTAGTGTTTGTTTCCCAGTCAGAAAAGGAGTTGAATCACATGCAGTTTCTGGTCCTATGAGCAAGAGTTGTTTTGTGGTAAAAAGAGTCACTATTGTGCTCCAGGTGCCATACACAGTGCAAATAGCACTCGCGTCTGTTCCCAGCAAGTACAGTGAATTGGACTGAAGAGAAGCTAATGTTCTTGTCAGTTTCCTAAGCAGATTTGAACTAGATATGACCCGTGTGTGTAGGAAGCACAGTTCTTTTGTTCTGAGCAAGCTCACTCTTCTGGCCCTATAGGAAACACAGTAGATGAGAAGAGTGCTCTTTTCTCAAAAGCAGAGTGTGTTTCTTGTAAGGCGAGCTAGTGTTTGTTTCTCAGTCAGAAATGGAGTTGAATCACATGAAGTTTCTGGTCCTACGAGCAAGAGTTGTTTACTGTAAGAAGAGTCACTATTGCGCTCCATTTGCCATACACAGTGCAAAAAGCACTAGTGTCTGTTCCCAGCAAGTACAGTGTATTGGACTGAAGAGAAGCTACTGTTCTTGTCCGTTTCCTAAGCAGAGCTGAACTAGATATGACCCGTGTGTCGGAAGCACAGTTCTTTTGTTCTGAGCAAGCTCACTGTTCTGGCCCTATAGGAATCACAGTAGAGTAGAAGAGTCCTCTTTTCTCAAAAGCAGAGTGTGTTTCTCGTAAGGCGAGCTAGTGTTTGATTCCCAGTACTAAACGGAGTTGAATCACATGCAGTTCCTGGTCCAACAAACAAGAGTTGTTTTCTGCTAAGAAGAGTCACTATTGTGCTCCCATTGCCATACACAGTGCAAATAGCTCTAGCGTCTGTTCCCAGCAAGTACAGTGTATTTGACTCAAGAGAAGCTACTATTCTTGTCATTTTCCTAAGCAGAGTTGAACTAGATATGGCCCTTGTGTCGGAAGCACAGTTCTTTTGTTCTGAGCAAGCTCACTCTTCTGGCCCTATAGGAATCACAGTAGAGTAGAAGAGTGCTCTTTTCTCAAAAGCAGAGTGTGTTTCTTGTAAGGCGAGCTAGCGTTTGTTTCCCAGTCAGAAAAGGAGTTGAATCACATGCAGTTTCTGGTCCTATGATCAAGAGTTGTTTTGTGGTAAAAAGAGTCACTATTGTGCTCCATGTGCAAATAGCACTCGCGTCTGTTCCCAACAAGTACAGTGTTTTGGAGTGAAGAGAAGCTACTGTTCTTGTCAGTTTCCTAAGCAGAGTTGAACTAGATATGACCCGTGTGTCGGATGCACAGTTCTTTTGTTCTGAGCAAGCACACTCTTCTGGCCGTATAGGAAACACTGTATTGTAGAAGAGTGCTCTTTTCTCAAAATCAGAGTGTGTTTCTTGTAATGCGAGCTAGCATTTGTTTCCCAGTCCTAAACGGAGTTGAATCACATGCAGTTCCTGGTCCTACCAGCAAGAGTTGTTTTCTGCTAAGAAGAGTCACTATTGCGCTCCCATTGTCATACACAGTGCAAAAAGCACTAGGGTCTGTTCCCAGCAAGTACAGTGTATTTGACTGAAGAGAAGCTACTATTCTTGTCAGTTTCCTACGCAGACTTGAACTAGATATGACCTATGTGTGTAGGAAGCACAGTTCTTTGTTCTGAGCAAGCTCACTCTTCTGGCCCTATAGGAAACACAGTAGAGTAGAAGAGTGCTCTTTTCTCAAAAGCAGAGTGTGTTTCTTGTAAGGCGAGCTAGCATTTGTTTCCCAGTACTAAACGGAGTTGTATCACATGCAGTTCCTGGTCCTAGGAGCCAGAGTTGTTTTCTGCTAAGAAGAGTCACTATTGCACTCCCATTGCCATACACAGTGCAAATAGCACTGCGTCTGTTCCCAGCAAGCACAGTGTATTGGACTGAAGAGAAGCTACTGTTCTTGTCAGTTTCCTAAGCAGAGTTGAACTAGATATGGCCGATTTTTCGGAACCACAGTTCTTTTGTTCTGAGAAAGCTCACTCTTCTGGCCCTATAGGAATCACAGTAGAGTAGAATTGTGCTCTTTTCTCAAAAGCAGAGTGTGTTTCTTGTAAGGCGTGCTGGTGTTTGTTTCCCAGTCAGAAAAGGAGTTGAATCACTTGCAGTTTCTGGTCCTATGAGCAAGAGATGTTTGCTGCTAAGAAGAGTCACTATTGTGCTCCAATTGCCATACACAGTGCAAATAGCACTCGAGTCTGTTCTTAGCGTGTACAGTGTATTGGACTGAAGAGAAGCTACTGTTCTTGTCAGTATCCTAAGCAGAGTTGAACTAGATATCGCCCGTGTTTGTAGGAAGCTCAGTTCTTTGGTCTGAGCAAGCTCACTCTTCTGGCTCTATAGGAAACACATGAGGGTAGAAGAGTGCTCTTTTCTCAAAAGCAGAGTGTGTTTCTTGTAAGGTGAGCTAGCGTTTGTTTCCCAGTCCTAAACGGAGTTGAATCACATGCAGTTTCTGGTCCTATGAGCAAAAGTTGTTTTCGGCTAAGAAGAGTCACTACTGTGCTCCATATGCCATAGACAGTGCAAATAGCACTCGCGTCTGTTCCCAGCAAGTACAGTGTATTGGACTGAAGAGAAGCTCCTGTTCTTGTCAGTTTCCTAACCAAAGTTGAACTAGATATGGCCCATGTGTCCGAAGCACAATTCTTTTGTTCTGAGTAAGCTCACTGTTCTGGCCCTATAGGATTCACAGCAGAGTAGAAGAGTGCTCTTTTCTCAAAAGCAGAGTGTGTTTCATGTAAGGCGAGCTAGCATTTGTTTCCCAGTCCTAAACGGAGTTGAGTCACATGCAGTTCCTTGTCCTACGAGCAAGAGTTGTTTTCTGCTAAGAAGAGTCACTATTGCACTCCCAGTGCCATACACAGTGCAAATAGCACTAGCGTCTGTTCCTAGCAAGTACAGTGTATTGGACTGAAGAGAAGCTACTATTCTTGTCAGATTCCTAAGCAGACTTGAACTAGATATGACCCATGTGTGTAGGAAGCACAGTTCTTTTGTTCTGAGTAAGCTCACTCTTCTGGCCCTATAGGAAACACAGTAGAGTAGAAGAGTGCTCTTTTCTCAAAAACAGAGTGTGTTTCTTGTAAGGCGAGCTAGTGTTTGTTTCCCAGTACTAAACGGAGTTGTATCACATGCAGTTCCTGGTCCTACGATCAAGAGTTGTTTCTGCTAAGAAGAGTAACTATTGCACTCCCATTGCCATACACAGTGCAAATAGCACTAGCGTCTGTTCCCAGCAAGTACAGTGTATTGGACTGAAGAGAAGCTACTGTTCTTGTCAGTTTCCTAAGCAGAGTTGAACTAGATATGGCCCATGTGTCGGAACCACAGTTCTTTTGTTCTGAGCAAGCTCACTCTTCTGGCCCGTTAGGAAACACAGTAGAGTAGAAGAGTGCTCTATTCTCAAAAGCAGAGTGTGTTTCTTGTAAGGCGAGCTAGCGTTTTTTTCCCAGTCCTAAACGGAGTTGAATCACATGCAGTTTCTGGTCCTACGAGCAAGAGTTGTTTTCTGGTAAGAAGAGTCACTATTGGGCTCCATGTGCCATACACAGTGCAAATAGCACTCGCGTCAGTTCCCAGCAAGTACAGTGTATTGGCCTGAAGAGAAGCTCCTGTTCTTGTCTGTTTCCTAAGCAGAGTTGAATTAGATATGGCCCGTGTGTCAGAAGCACAGTTCTTTTGTTCTGAGCAAGCTCACTCTTCTGGCCCTATAGAAACCCAGTAGAGTAGAAGAGTGCTGTTTTCTCAAAAGCAGAGTGTGTTTCTTGTAAGGCGATCTAGTGTTTGTGTCCCAGTCAGAAAAGGAGTTGAATCACACGCAGTTTCTGGTCCTATGAGCAAGAGTTGTTTTGTGGTAAAAAGAGTCACTATTGTGCTACATGTGTAAATAGCACTCGCGTCTGCTCCCAGCAAGTACAGTGTTTTGGACTGAAGATAAGCTAGTGTTCTTGTCAGTTTCCTAAGCAGAGTTGAACTAGATATGACCCGTGTGTAGGAAGCACAGTTCTTTTGTTCTGAGCAAGCTCACTGTTCTGGCCCTATAGGAAACACAGTAGAGTAGAAGAGTGCTCTTTTCTCAAAAGCAGAGTGTGTTTCTTGTAAGGCGAGCTAGTGTTTGATTCCCAGTACTAAACGGAGTTGAATCACATGCAGTTTCTGGTCCAACGAACAAGAGTTGTTTTCTGCTAAGAAGAGTCACTACTGTGATCCCATTGCCATACACAGTGCAAATAGCACTAGCGTCTGTTCCCAGCAAGTACAGGGTATTTGACTGAAGAGAAGCTACTATTCTTGTCATTTTCCGAAGCAGAGTTGAACTAGATATGGCCCGTGTGTGTAGGAAGCACAGCTCTTTTGTTCTGAGCAAGCTCACTCTTCTGGCCCTATAGGAAACACAGGAGAGTAGAAGAGTGCTCTTTAATAAAAAGCAGAGTGTGTTTCTTGTAAGGCGAGCTAGCATTTGTTTCCCAGTCCTACACGGAGTTGAATCACATGCAATTCCTGATCCTACTAGCAAGAGTTGTTTTCTGCTAAGAAGAGTCACTATTGTGCTCCATTTGCCATACACAGTGCAAATAGCACTAGCGTCTGTTCCCAGCAAGTACAGTGTATTGGACTGAAGAGAAGCTACTGTTCTTGTCAGTTTCCTAAGCAGACTTGAACTAGATATGCCGCGTGTGTCGGAAGCACAGTTCTTTTGTTCTGAGCAAGCTCACTGTTCTGGCCCTATAGGAATCACAATAGAGTAGAAGAGTGCTCTTTTCTCAAAAGCAGAGTTTTTTTCTTGTGAGGCGAGCTAGCGTTTGTTTCCCAGTCAGAAAAGGAGTTGAATCACATGCAGTTTCTGTTCCTATGAGCAAGAGTTGTTTTGTGGTAAAAAAAAGTCACTATTGTGCTCCATGTGCAAATAGCACTCGCGTCTGTTCCCAGCAAGTACAGTGTTTTGGACTGAAGAGAAGCTACTGTTCTTGTCAGTTTCCTAAGCAGAGTTGAACTAGATATGACCCGTGTGTCGGAAGCACAGTTCTTTTGTTCTGAGCAAGCTCACTGTTCTGGCCCTATAGGAAACACAGGAGAGTAGAAGAGTGCTCTTTTCTCAAAAGCAGAGTGTGTTTCTTGTAAGGTAAGCTAGCATTTGTTTCCCAGTCCTAAACGGAGTTGAATCACATGCAGTTCCTGATCCTAGAGCAAGAGTTGTTCTGCTAAGAATAGTCACTATTGCACTCCCATTGCCATACACAGTGCAAATAGCACTAGCGTCTCTTCCCAGCAAGTACAGTGTATTGGCCTGAAGAGAAGCTCCTGTTCTTGTCTGTTTCCTAAGCAGAGTTGAATTAGATATGGCCCGTGTGTCAGAAGCACAGTTCTTTTGTTCTGAGCAAGCTCACTCTTCTGGCCCTATAGGAAACCCAGTAGAGTAGAAGAGTGCTGTTTTCTCAAAAGCAGAGTGTGTTTCTTGTAAGGCGAGCTAGCATTTGTTTCCCAGTCCTAAACGGAGTTGAATCACATGCAGTTTCTGGTCCTACGAGCAAGAGTTGTTTTCTGGTAGGAAGAGTCACTATTGCGCTCCATTTGCCATACACAGTGCAAATAGCACTAGCGTCTGTTCCCAGCAAGTACAGTGTTTTGGACTTAAGAGAAGCTACTGTTCTTGTCAGTTTCCTAAACAGAGTTGAACTAGATATGGCCCGTGTGTGTAGGAAGCACAGTTCTTTTGTTCTGAGCAAGCTCACTCTTCTGGCCCTATAGGAAACACAGGAGAGTAGAAGAGTGCTCTTTTCTCAAAAGCAGAGTGTGTTTCTTGTAGGCGAGCTAGCGTTTGTTTCCCAGTCCTAAATGGAGTTGAATCACATGCAGTTCCTGATCCTTTGAGCAAGTGTTGTTTTCTGGTAAGAAGAGTCACTATTGTGCTCCATTTGCGATACACAGTGCAAATAGCACTAGCGTCTGTTCCCAGCAAGTACAGTGTATTGGACTGAAGGGAAGCTACTGTTCTTGTCAGTTTCCTAAGCAGAGTTGAACTAGATATGACCAGTGTGTGTAGGAAGCACAGTTCTTTTGTTCTGAGCAAGCTCACTCTTCTGGCCCTATAGGAATCACAGTAGAGCAGAAGAGAGCTCTTTTCTCAAAAGCAGAGTGTGTTTCTTTTAAGGCGAGCTAGCGTTTGTTTCCCATTCCAAAACGGAGTTGAATCACATGCAGTTTCCGGTGCTATGAGCAAGAGTTGTTTTCTGCTAGGAAGAGTCACTATTGCGCTCCCATTGCCATACACAGTGCAAATAGCACTCGCGTCTGTTCCCAGCAAGTACAGTGTATTGAACTGAAGAGAAGCTAGTGTTCTTTTCAGTTTCCTAAGCAAAGTTGAACTAGATACGGCCCGTGTGTGTAGGAAGCACAGTTCTTTTGTTCTGAGTAAGGTCACTCTTCTGGCCCTATAGGAAACATAGGAGAGTAGAAGAGTGCTCTTTTCTCAAAAGCATAGTGTTTCTAGTAATGCGAGCTAGCGTTTGTTTCCCAGTCCTAAATGGAGTTGAATCACATGCAGTTTCTGGTCCTACGAGCAAGAGTTGTTTTCTGCTAAGAAGAGTCACTATTGTGCTCCATTTGCCATACACAGTGCAAATAGCACACACGTCTGTTCCCAGCAAGTACAGTTTTTTGGACTGAAGAGAAGCTACTGTTCTTTTCAGTTTCCTAAGCAGACTTGAACTAGATATGACCCGTGCGTGTAGGAAGCACAGTTCTTTTGTTCTGAGCAAGCTCACTGTTTTGGCCCTATAGGAATCACAGTAGATTAGAAGAGTGCTCTTTTCTCAAAAGCAGAGTGTGTTTCTTGTAAGGAGAGCTAGTGTTTGTTTCCCAGTCAGAAATGGAGTTGAATCACATGCAGTTTCTGGTCCTACGAGCAAGAGTTGTTTTGTGGTAAAAAGAGTCACTATTGTGCTCCATGTGCCATACACAGTTCAAATAGCACTCGCGTCTGTTCCCAGCAAGTACAGTGAATTGGACTGAAGAGAAGCTACTGTTCTTGTCAGTTTCCTAAGCAGACTTGAACTAGATATGACCCGTGTGTGTAGGAAGCACAGTTCTTTTGTTCTGAGCAAGCTCACTGTTCTGGCCCTATAGGAATCACAGTAGAGTAGAAAAGTGCTCTTTTCTCAAAAGCAGAGTGTGTTTCTTGTAAGGCGAGCTAGTGTTTGTTTCCCAGTCAGAAAAGGAGTTGAATCACATTCAGTTTCTGGTCCTATGAGCAAGAGTTGTTTTCTACTAAGAAGAGTCACTATTGCACTCCCATTGCCATACACAGTGCAAATAGCACTGGCGTCTGTTCCCAGCAAGTACAGTGTTTTGGACTGAAGAGAAGCTACTGTTCTTGTCAGTTTCCTAAGCAGAGTTGTACTAGATATGGCCCATGTGTCTGAAGCACAGTTCTCTTGTTCTTAGCAAGGTCACTGTTCTGGCCCTATTGGAAACACAGTAGAGTAGAAGAGTGCTCTTTTCTCAAAATCAGAGTGTGTTTCTTGTAATGCGAGGTAGCATTTGTTTCCAAGTCCTGAACGGAGTTGAATCACATGCAATTCCTGATCCTACTAGCAAGAGTTGTTTTCTGCTAAGAAGAGACACTATTGTGCTCCATTTGCCATACAGAGTGCAAATAGCACTCGCGTCTGTTCCCAGCAAAAACAGTGTATTGGACTGAAGAGAAGCTACTGTTCTTGTCAGTTTCCTAAGCAGAGTTGAACTAGATATGGCCCGTGTGTCGGAAGCACAGTTCTTTTGTTCTGAGCAAGCTCACTCTTATGGCCCGATAGGAAACACAGTAGAGTAGAAGAGTGCTCTTTTCTCAAAAGCAGAGTGTGTTTCTTGTAAGGCGAGCTAGCATTTTTTTCCCAGTCCTAAACGGAGTTGAATCACATGCAGTTTCTGGTCCTATGAGCAAGAGTTGTTTTCTGGTAAGAAGAGTCACTATTGTGCTCAATTTGACATACAGAGTGCAAATAGCACTCGTGTGTGTTCCAAGCAAGTACAATGTATTGGACTGAAGAGAAGCTACTGTTCTTGTCAGTTTCCAAAGCAGACTTGAACAAGATATGACCCGTGTGTGTAGGAAGCACAGTTCTTTTGTTCTGAGCAAGCTCACTCTTCTGGCCCTATAGGAAACACAGTAGAGTAGAAGAGTGTTCTTTTCTCAAAAGCAGAGTGTGTTTCTTGTAAGGCGAGCTAGTGTTTGTTTCCCAGTCCTAAAGGGAGTTGAATCACATGCAGTTCCTGGTCCTACGAGCAAGAATTGTTTTCTGCTAAGAAGAGTCACTATTGCATTCCCATTGCCATACACAGTGCAAATAGCACTAGCGTCTGTTCCCAGCAAGTACAGTGTATTGGACTGAAGAGAAGCTACTGTTCTTGTCACTTTCCTAAGCAAAGTTGAACTAGATACGGCCCGTGTGTGTAGGAAGCACAGTTCTTTTGTTCTGAGTAAGGTCACTCTTCTGGCCCTATAGGAAAAACAGGAGAGTAGAAGACTGCTCTTTTCTCAAAAGCATAGTGTTTCTTGTAATGCAAGCTAGCGTTTGTTTCCCAGTCAGAAATGGAGTTGAATCACATGCAGTTTCTGGTCCTACGAGAAAGAGTTGTTTTCTGCTAAGAAGAGTCACTATTGTGCTCCATTTGCCATACACAGTGCAAATAGCACTAGCGTCTCTTCCCAGCAAGTACAGTGTATTGGCCTGAAGAGAAGCTACTGTTCTTGTCAGTTTCCTAAGCAGACTTGAACTAGATATGACCCGTGTGTGTAGGAAGCACAGTTCTTTTGTTCTGAGCAAGCTCACTGTTCTGGCCCTATAGGAATCACAGTAGATTAGAAGAGTGCTCTTTTCTTAAAAGCAGAGTGTGTTTCTTGTAAGGCGAGCTAGTGTTTGTTTCCCAGTCAGAAAAGGAGTTGAATCACATTCAGTTTCTGGTCCTATGAGCAAGAGTTGTTTTCTACTAAGAAGAGTCACTATTGCACTCCATTTGCCATACACAGTGCAAATAGCACTCGCGTCTGTTCCCAGCAAGTACAGTGTATTTGACTGAAGAAAATCTACTGTTCTTGTCAGTTTCCTAAGCAGAGTTGAACTAGATATGGCCCGTGTGAGTAGGAAGCACAGTTCTTTTGTTCTGAGCAAGCTCACTCTTCTGGCCCAATAGGAATCACAGTAGAGTAGAAGAGTGCTCTTTTCTCAAAAGCAGAGTGTGTTTCTTGTAAGGCGAGCTAGTCTTTTTTTCCCAGTCCTAAATGGAGTTGAATCACATGCAGTTTCTGGTCCTAAGAGCAAGGATTGTTTTCTGCTAAGAAGAGTCAGTATTTCATTCCCATTGAAATACACAGTGCAAATAGCACTAGCGTCTGTTGCCAGCAAGTACAGTGTATTGGACTGAAGAGAAGCTACTGTTCTTGTCAGTTTTCTAAGCAGAGTTGAACGAGATATGGCCCGTGATACTGAAGCACAGTTCTTTTGTTCTGAGAAAGCTCACTGTTCTGGCCTTATAGGAAACACAGTAGATTAGAATAGTGCTCTTTTCTCAAAAGCAGAGTGTGTTTCTTGTAAGGCGAGCTAGTGTTTGTTTCCCAGTCAGAAATGGAGTTGAATCACATGCAGTTTCTGGTCCCACGAGCAAGAGTTGTTTTCTGGTAAGAAGAGTCACTATTGTGCTCCATTTGCCATATACAGTGCAAATAGCACTCGCGTCTGTTCCCAGCAAGTACAGTGTATAGGACTGAAGAGAAGCTACTGTTCTTGTCAGTTTCCTAAGCAGAGTTAAACTAGATTTGGACCTTGTGTGTAGGAAGCACAGTTCTTTTGTTCTGAGCAAGGTCACTCTTCTAGCCCTATAGGAAACATAGGAGAGTAGAAGAGTGCTCTTTTCTCAAAAGCAGAGTGTGTTTCTTGTAAGGCGAGCTAGTGTTTGTTTCCCAGTCAGAAAAGGAGTTGAATCACATGCAGTTTCTGGTCCTATGAGCAAGAGTTGTTTTGTGGTAAAAAGAGTCACTATTGTGCTCCAGGTGCCATACACAGTGCAAATAGCACTCGCGTCTGTTCCCAGCAAGTACAATGAATTGGACTGAAGAGAAGCTACTGTTCTTGTCAGTTTCCTAAGCAGATTTGAACTAGATATGACCCGTGTGTGTAGGAAACACAGTTCTTTTGTTCTGAGCAAGCTCACTCTTCTGGCCCTATAGGAAACACAGTAGATGAGAAGAGTGCTCTTTTCTCAAAAGCAGAGTGTGTTTCTTGTAAGGCGAGCTAGCGTTTGTTTCCCAGTCCTAACGGAGTTGAATCACATGCAGTTTCTGGTCCTATGAGCAAGAGTTGTTTTCTCCTAAGAAGAGTCACTATTGTGCTCCATTTGCCATACACAGTGCAAATAGCACTAGCGTCTGTTCCCAGCAAGTACAGTGTATTGGACTGAAGAGAAGCTACTGTTCTTGTCAGTTTCCTAAGCAGTCTTGAACTAGATATGTCCCGTGTGTGTACGAAGCACAGTTCTTTTGTTTCCAGCAAGCTCACTCTTCTGGCCCTATAGGAAACACAGTAGAGTAGAAGAGTGCTCTTTTCTCAAAAGCAGAGTGTGTTTCTTGTAAGGCGAGCTAGCGTTTGATTCCCAGTACTAAACGGAGTTGAATCCCATGCAGTTCCTGGTCCAACGAACAAGAGTTGTTTTCTGCTAAGAAGAGTCACTATTGTGATCCCATTGCCATACACAGTGCAAATAGCACTAGCGTCTGTTCCCAGCAAGTACAGGGTATTTAACTGAAGAGAAGCTACTATTCTTGTCATTTTCCGAAGCAGAGTTGAACTAGATATGGCCCGTGTGTGTAGGAAGCACAGCTCTTTTGTTCTGAGCAAGCTCACTCTTCTGGCCCTATAGGAAACACAGGAGAGTAGAAGAGTGCTCTTTAATAAAAAGCAGAGTGTGTTTCTTGTAAGGCGAGCTAGCATTTGTTTCCCAGTCCTAAACGGAGTTGAATCACACGCAATTCCTGATCCTACTAGCAAGAGTTGTTTCCTGCTAAGAAGAGTCACTATTGTGCTCCATTTGCCATACACAGTGCAAATAGCACTAGCGTCTGTTCCCAGCAAGTACAGTGTATTGGACTGAAGAGAAGCTACTGTTCTTGTCAGTTTCCTAAGCAGACTTGAACTAGATATGCTGCGTGTGTCGGAAGCACAGTTCTTTTGTTCTGAGCAAGCTCACTGTTCTGGCCCTATAGGAATCACAATAGAGTAGAAGAGTGCTCTTTTCTCAAAAGCAGAGTTTTTTCTTGTGAGGCGAGCTAGCGTTTGTTTCCCAGTCAGAAAAGGAGTTGAATCACATGCAGTTTCTGTTCCTATGAGCAAGAGTTGTTTTGTGGTAAAAAAAAAAGTCACTATTGTGCTCCATGTGCAAAGAGCACTCGCGTCTGTTCCCAGCAAGTACAGTGTTTTGGACTGAAGAGAAGCTACTGTTCTTGTCAGTTTCCTAAGCAGAGTTGAACTAGATATGACCCGTGTGTCGGAAGCACAGTTCTTTTGTTCTGAGCAAGCTCACTGTTCTGGCCCTATAGGAAACACAGGAGAGTAGAAGAGTGCTCTTTTCTCAAAAGCAGAGTGTGTTTCTTGTAAGGTAAGCTAGCATTTGTTTGCCAGTCCTAAACGGAGTTGAATCACATGCAGTTCCTGATCCTAGAGCAAGAGTTGTTCTGCTAATAATAGTCACTATTGCACTCCCATTGCCATACACAGTGCAAATAGCACTAGCGTCTCTTCCCAGCAAGTACAGTGTATTGGCCTGAAGAGAAGCTCCTGTTCTTGTCTGTTTCCTAAGCAGAGTTGAATTAGATATGGCCCGTGTGTCAGAAGCACAGTTCTTTTGTTCTGAGCAAGCTCACTCTTCTGGCCCTATAGGAAACCCAGTAGAGTAGAAGAGTGCTGTTTTCTCAAAAGCAGAGTGTGTTTCTTGTAAGGCGAGCTAGCATTTGTTTCCCAGTCCTAAACGGAGTTGAATCACATGCAGTTTCTGGTCCTACGAGCAAGAGTTGTTTTCTGGTAGGAAGAGTCACTATTGCGCTCCATTTGCCATACACAGTGCAAATAGCACTAGCGTCGGTTCCCAGCAAGTACAGTGTTTTGGACTTAAGAGAAGCTACTGTTCTTGTCAGTTTCCTAAACAGAGTTGAACTAGATATGGCCCGTGTGTGTAGGAAGCACAGTTCTTTTGTTCTGAGCAAGCTCACTCTTCTGGCCCTATAGGAAACACAGGAGAGTAGAAGAGTGCTCTTTTCTAAAAGCAGAGTGTGTTTCTTGTAGGCGAGCTAGCGTTTGTTTCCCAGTCCTAAATGGAGTTGAATCACATGCAGTTCCTGATCCTATGAGCAAGAGTTGTTTTCTGGTAAGAAGAGTCACTATTGTGCTCCATTTGCGATACACAGTGCAAATAGCACTAGCGTCTGTTCCCAGCAAGTACAGTGTATTGGACTGAAGGGAAGCTACTGTTCTTGTCAGTTTCCTAAGCAGAGTTGAACTAGATATGACCAGTGTGTGTAGGAAGCACAGTTCTTTTGTTCTGAGCAAGCTCACTCTTCTGGCCCTATAGGAATCACAGTAGAGCAGAAGAGAGCTCTTTTCTCAAAAGCAGAGTGTGTTTCTTTTAAGGCGAGCTAGCGTTTGTTTCCCATTCCAAAACGGAGTTGAATCACATGCAGTTTCTGGTGCTATGAGCAAGAGTTGTTTTCTGCTAAGAAGAGTCACTATTGCGCTCCCATTGCCATACACAGTGCAAATAGCACTCGCGTCTGTTCCCAGCAAGTACAGTGTATTGGACTGAAGAGAAGCTAGTGTTCTTGTCAGTTTCCTAAGCAAAGTTGAACTAGATACGGCCCGTGTGTGTAGGAAGCACAGTTCTTTTGTTCTGAGTAAGGTCACTCTTCTGGCCCTATAGGAAACACAGGAGAGTAGAAGAGTGCTCTTTTCTCAAAAGCATAGTGTTTCTGGTAATGCGAGCTAGCGTTTGTTTCCCAGTCAGAAATGGAGTTGAATCACATGCAGTTTCTGGTCCTACGAGCAAGAGTTGTTTTCTGCTAAGAAGAGTCACTATTGTGCTCCATTTGCCATACACAGTGCAAATAGCACACACGTCTGTTCCCAGCAAGTACAGTTTTTTGGACTGAAGAGAAGCTACTGTTCTTTTCAGTTTCCTAAGCAGACTTGAACTAGATATGACCCGTGCGTGTAGGAAGCACAGTTCTTTTGTTCTGAGCAAGCTCACTGTTTTGGCCCTATAGAAATCACAGTAGATTAGAAGAGTGCTCTTTTCTCAAAAGCAGAGTGTGTTTCTTGTAAGGAGAGCTAGTGTTTGTTTCCCAGTCAGAAATGGAGTTGAATCACATGCAGTTTCTGGTTCTACGAGCAAGAGTTGTTTTCTGGTAAGAAGAGTCACTATTGTGGTCCATTTGCCATACACAGTGCAAATAGCACTCGCGTCTGTTCCCAGCAAGTACAGTGTATTTGACTGAAGAGAAGCTACTGTTCTTGTCAGTTTCCTAAGCAGAGTTGAACTAGATATGACCCGTGTGTGTAGGAAGCACAGTTCTTTTGTTCTGAGCAAGCTCACTCTTCTGGCCCTATAGGAATCACAGTAGAGTAGAAGAGTGCTCTTTTCTCAAAAGCAGAGTGTGTTTCAGGTAAGGCGAGCTAGTGTTTGTTTCGCAGTCAGAAAAGGAGTTGAATCACATGCAGTTTCTGGTCCTACGAGCAAGAGTTGTTTTGTGGTAAAAAGAGTCACTATTGTGCTCCATGTGCCATACACAGTTCAAATAGCACTCGCGTCTGCTCCCAGCAAGTACAGTGAATTGGACTGAAGAGAAGCTACTGTTCTTGTCAGTTTCCTAAGCAGACTTGAACTAGATATGACCCGTGTGTGTAGGAAGCACAGTTCTTTTGTTCTGAGCAAGCTCACTGTTCTGGCCCTATAGGAATCACAGTAGAGTAGAAAAGTGCTCTTTTCTCAAAAGCAGAGTGTGTTTCTTGTAAGGCGAGCTAGTGTTTGTTTCCCAGTCAGAAAAGGAGTTGAATAACATTCAGTTTCTGGTCCTATGAGCAAGAGTTGTTTTCTACTAAGAAGAGTCACTATTGCACTCCCATTGCCATACACATTGCAAATAGCACTGGCGTCTGTTCCCAGCAAGTACAGTGTTTTGGACTGAAGAGAAGCTACTGTTCTTGTCAGTTTCCTAAGCAGAGTTGAACTAGTATGGCCCATGTGTCTGAAGCACAGTTCTCTTGTTCTTAGCAAGGTCACTGTTCTGGCCCTATTGGAAACACCGTAGAGTAGAAGAGTGCTCTTTTCTCAAAATCAGAGTGTGTTTCTTGTAATGCGAGGTAGCATTTGTTTCCAAGTCCTGAACGGAGTTGAATCACATGCAATTCCTGATCCTACTAGCAAGAGTTGTTTTCTGCTAAGAAGAGACACTATTGTGCTCCATTTGCCATACAGAGTGCAAATAGCACTCGCGTCTGTTCCCAGCAAGTACAGTGTATTGGACTGAAGAGAAGCTACTGTTCTTGTCAGTTTCCTAAGCAGAGTTGAACTAGATATGGACCGTGTGTCGGAAGCACAGTTCTTTTGTTCTGAGCAAGCTCACTCTTATGGCCCGATAGGAAACACAGTAGAGTAGAAGAGTGCTCTTTTCTCAAAAGCAGAGTGTGTTTCTTGTAAGGCGAGCTACCATTTTTTTCCCAGTCCTAAACGGAGTTGAATCACATGCAGTTTCTGGTCCTACGAGCAAGAGTTGTTTTCTGGTAAGAAGAGTCACTATTGTGCTCAATTTGACATACAGAGTGCAAATAGCACTCGTGTGTGTTCCAAGCAAGTACAATGTATTGGACTGAAGAGAAGCTACTGTTCTTGTCAGTTTCCTAAGCAGACTTGAACAAGATATGACCCGTGTGTGTAGGAAGCACAGTTTTTTTGTTCTGAGCAAGCTCAGTCTTCTGGCCCTATAGAAAACACAGTAGAGTAGAAGAGTGTTCTTTTCTCAAAAGCAGAGTGTGTTTCCTGTAAGGCGAGCTAGTGTTTGTTTCCCAGTCCTAAAGGGAGTTGAATCACATGCAGTTCCTGGTCCTACGAGCAAGAATTGTTTTCTGCTAAGAAGAGTCACTATTGCATTCCCATTGCCATACACAGTGCAAATAGCACTAGCGTCTGTTCCCAGCAAGTACAGTGTATTGGACTGAAGAGAAGCTACTGTTCTTGTCCCTTTCCTAAGCACAGTTGAACTAGATACGGCCCGTGTGTGTAGGAAGCACAGTTCTTTTGTTCTGAGTAAGGTCACTCTTCTGGCCCTATAGGAAACACAGGAGAGTAGAAGAGTGCTTTTTTCTCAAAAGCATAGTGTTTCTTGTAATGCAAGCTAGCGTTTGTTTCCCAGTCAGAAATGGAGTTGAATCACATGCAGTTTCTGGTCCTACGAGCAAGAGTTGTTTTCTGCTAAGAAGAGTCACTATTGTGCTCCATTTGCCATACACAGTGCAAATAGCACACACGTCTGTTCCCAGCAAGTACAGTGTTTTGGACTGAAGAGAAGCTACTGTTCTTGTCAGTTTCCTAAGCAGACTTGAACTAGATATGACCCGTGTGTGTAGGAAGCACAGTTCTTTTGTTCTGAGCAAGCTCACTGTTCTGGCCCTATAGGAATCACAGTAGATTAGAAGAGTGCTCTTTTCTTAAAAGCAGAGTGTGTTTCTTGTAAGGCGAGCTAGTGTTTGTTTCCCAGTCAGAAAAGTAGTTGAATCACATTCAGTTTCTGGTCCTATGAGCAAGAGTTGTTTTCTACTAAGAAGAGTCACTATTGCACTCCATTTGCCATACACAGTGCAAATAGCACTAGCGTCTGTTCCCAGCAAGTACAGTGTATTTGACTGAAGAAAATCTACTGTTCTTGTCAGTTTCCTATGCAGAGTTGAACTAGATAAGGCCCGTGTGAGTAGGAAGCACAGTTCTTTTGTTCTGAGCAAGCTCACTCTTCTGGCCCAATAGGAATCACAGTAGAGTAGAAGAGTGCTCTTTTCTCAAAAGCAGAGTGTGTTTCTTGTAAGGCAAGCTAGTCTTTTTTTCCCAGTCCTAAACGGAGTTGAATCACATGCAGTTTCTGGTCCTAAGAGCAAGGATTGTTTTCTGCTAAGAAGAGTCAGTATTTCATTCCCATTGCCATACACAGTGCAAATAGCACTAGCGTCTGTTCCCAGCAAGTACAGTGTATTGGACTGAAGAGAAGCTACTGTTCTTGTCAGTTTTCTAAGCAGAGTTGAACGAGATATGGCCCGTGATACTGAAGCACAGTTCTTTTGTTCTGAGAAAGCTCACTGTTCTGGCCTTATAGGAAACACAGTAGATTAGAATAGTGCTCTTTTCTCAAAAGCAGAGTGTGTTTCTTGTAAGGCGAGCTAGTATTTATTTCCTGTCAGAAATGGAGTTGAATCACATGTAGTTTTTGGTCCTATGAGCAAGAGTTGTTTTCTGCTAAGAAGAGTCACTTTTGTGCTCCATGTGCCATACACAGTGCAAATAGCACTCGCTTCTGTTCCCAGCAAGTACAGTGTATTGGACTGAAGAGAAGCTACTGTTCTTGTCAGTTTCCTGAGCAGACTTTAACTAGATATATCCCGTGTGTGTAGGAAGCACAGTTCTTTTGTTCTGAGCAACCTCACTGTTCTGGCCCTATAGGAAACACAGGAGAGTAGAAGAGTGCTCTTTTCTCAAAAGCAGAGTGTGTTTCTTGTAAGGTGAGCTAGCACTTGTTTCCCAGTCCTAAACGGAGTTGAATCACATGCAGTTCCTGATCCTACTAGCAAGAGTTGTTTTCTGCTAAGAAGAGTCACTATTGCACTCCCCTTGCCATACACAGTGCAAATAGCACTCGTGTCTATTCCCAGCAAGTACAGTGTATTGGACTGAAGAGAAGCTACTGTTCTTGTCAGTTTCCTAAACAGAGTTGAACTAGATATGGCCCTTGTGTCTGAAGCACAATTCTTTTGTTCTGAGCAAGCTCACTCTTCTGGCCCTATGGGAATCACAGTAGAGTAGAAGAGTGCTCTTTTCTCAAAAGCAGAGTGTGTTTCTTGTAAGGCAAGCTAGCGTTTGTTTCCCAGTCAGAAAAGGATTTGAATCACATGCAGTTTCTGTTCCTATGAGCAAGAATTGTTTTGTGGTTAAAAAGAGTCACTATTGTGCTCCATGTGCAAATAGCACTGGCGTCTGTTCCCAACAAGTACAGTGTTCTGGACTGAAGAGAAGCTCCTGTTCTTGTCAGTTTCCTAAGCAGAGTTGAATTAGATATGCCCCGTGTGTCAGAAGCACAGTTCTTTTGTTCTGAGCAAGCTCACTCTTCTGGCCCTATAGGAAACCCAGTAGAGTAGAAGAGTGCTGTTTTCTCAAAAGCAGAGTGTCTTTCTTGTAAGGCGAGCTAGCGTTTGTTTCCCAGTCCTAAATGGAGTTGAATCACATGCAGTTTCTGGTCATACGAGCAAGAGTTGTTTTCTGGTAAGAAGAGTCACTATTGCGCTCCCATTGACATACACAGTGCAAATAGCACGCGCGTCTGTTCCCAGGAAGTACAGTGTATTGGACTGAAGAGGAGCTACTGTTCTTGTCAGTTTCCTAAGCAGAAATGAACTAGATATGGCCCGTGTGTGTAGGAAGCACAGTTCTTTTGTTCTGAGCAAGCTCACTGTTCTGGGCCTATAGGAAACCCAGTAGAGTAGAAGAGTGCTCTTTTCTCAAAAGCAGAGTGTGTTTCTTGTAAGGCGATCTAGCGTTTCTTTCCCAGTCCTAAATGGAGTTGAGTCACATGCAGTTTCTGGTCCTATGAGCAAGAGTTGTTTTCTGCTAAGAAGAGTCACTATTGCGCTCCCATTGCCATACACAGTGCAAATAGCACTCCCGTCTGTTCCCAGCAAGTACAGTGTATTGGACTAAAGAGGATCTACTGTTCTTGTCAGTTTCCTAAGCAGAAATGAACTAGATATGGCCCGTGTGTTTAGGAATCACAGTTCTTTTTTTCTGAGAAAGCTCACTGTTCTGGCCCTATAGAAAACACAGTAGAGTAGAAGAGGGCTCTTTTCTCAAAAGCAGAGTGTGTTACTTGTAAGGCGAGCTAGCATTTTTTTCCCAGTCCTAAATGGAGTTGAATCACATGCAGTTTCATCTCCTATGAGCAAGAGTTTTTTTCTGGTAAGGAAAGTCACTATTGTGCTCCCATTGCCATACACAGTGCAAATAGCCCTCACGTCTGTTCCCAGCAAGTACAGTGTATTGGACTGAAGAGGAGCTACTGTTTTTGACAGTATCCTAAGCCGAGTTGAACTAGATATGGCCCGTGTGTGTAGGAAGCACAGTTCTTTTGTTCTGAGCAAGCTCACTGTTCGGACACCATAGGAAACACAGTAGAGTAGAAGAGTGCTCTTTTCTCAAAAGCAGAGTGTGTTTCTTGTTAGGCGATCTAGCGTTTGTTTCCCAGTCCTAAATGGAGTTGAATCCCATGCAGTTTCTGGTCCTACGAGAAAGAGTTGTTTTCTGGTAAGAAGAGTCACTATTGCGCTCCCAATGCCATACACAGTGCAAATAGCTCTCCAGTCAGTTACCAGCAAGTACAGTGTATTGGACTGAAGAGGACCTACTGTTCTTGTCAGTTTCCTAAGCAGAGTTGAACTAGATATGGCCCGTGTGTGTAGGAAGCACAGTTCTTTTGTTCTGAGCAAGCTCACTGTTCAGACCCCATAGGAAACACAGTAGAGTAGAAGAGTGCTCTTTTCTCAAAAGCAGAGTGTGTTTCTTGTAAGGCGAGCTAGCGTTTGTTTCCCAGTCCTAAATGGAGTTGAACCATGCAGTTTCTGGTCCTACGAGAAAGAGTTGTTTTCTGGTAAGAAGAGTCACTCTTGTGCTCCCATTGTCATACACAGGGCAAATAGCACTGGCGTCTGTTCCCAGCATGTACAGTGTATTGGACTGAAGAGGAGCTACTGTTCTTGTCAGTTTTCTAAGCAAAAATGAACTAGATATGGCCCGTGTGTGTAGGAAGCACAATTCTTTTGTTCTGAGCAAGCTCACTGTTCTGGGCCTATAGGAAACACAGTAGAGTAGAAGAGTGCTCTTTTCTCAAAAGCAGAGGGTGTTTCTTGTAAGGCGATCCAGCGTTTCTTTCCCAGTCCTAAATGGAGTTGAGTCACATGCAGTTTCTGGTCCTATGAGCAAGAGTTGTTTTCTGGTAAGAAGAGTCACTATTGCGCTCCCATTGCCATACACAGTGCAAATAGCACTCCAGTCAGTTACCAGCAAGTACAGTGTACTGGACTTAAGAGGAGCTACTGTTCTTGTCAGTTTCCTAAGCAGATTTGAACTATATATGGCCCGCGTGTGTAGGAAGCACATTTCTTTTGTTCTGTGCAAGCTCACTGTTGGGACCCCATAGGAAACACAGTAGAGTAGAAGAGTGCTCTTTTATCAAAAGCAGAGTGTGTTTCTTGTAAAACAAGCTAGCGTTTGTTTCCCAGTCCTAAATGGAGTTGAATCCCATTCAATTTCTGGTCCTACGAGAAAGAGTTGTTTTCTGGTAAGAAGAGTCACTATTGCGCTCCCATTGCAATACACAGGGCAAATAGCACTCGCGTCTGTTCCCAGCAAGTACAGTGTATTGGACTGAAGAGGAGCTACTGTTCTTGTCAGTTTCCTAAGCAGAAATGAACTAGATATGGCCCGTGTGTGTAGGAAGCACAGTTCTTTTGTTCTGAGCAAGCTCACTGTTCTGCGCCTATAGGAAACACAGTAGAGTAGAAGAGTGCTCTTTTCTCAAAAGCAGAGTGTGTTTCTTGTAAGGCAATCCAGCGTTTCTTTCCCAGTCCTAAATGGAGTTGAGTCACATGCAGGTTCTGGTCCTACGAGAAAGAGTTGTTTTCTGGTAAGAAGAGTCACTATTGTGCTCCCATTGCCAAACACAGTGCAAATAGCCCTCACGTCTGTTCCCAGCAATTACAGTGTATTGGACTGAAGAGGAGCTACTGTTTTTGTCAGTATCCTAAGCAGAGTTGAACTAGATTTGGCCCGTGTGTGTAGGAAGCACAGTTCTTTTGTTCTGAGCAAGCTCACTGTTCTGGGCCTATAGGAAACACAGTAGAGTAGAACAGTGCTCTTTTCTCAAAAGCAGAGTGTGTTTCTTGTAAGGCGATCCAGCGTTTCTTTCCCAGTCCTAAATGGAGTTGAATCCCATGCATTTTCTGGTCATACGAGCATGAGTTGTTTTCTGGTAAGAAGAGTCACTATTGTGCTCCCATTGTCATACACAGGGCAAATAGCACTGGTGTCTGTTCCCAGCATGTACAGTGTATTGGACTGAAGAGATCTACTGTCCTTGTCAGTTTCCTAAGCAGAATTGAACTAGATAAGGCCCGCGTGTTTATGATTCACTGTTCTTTTGTTCTGAGCAAGCTCACTGTTCTGGCCCTTTAGAAAACACAGTAGAGTAGAAGAGGGCTCTTTTCTCAAAAGCAGAGTGTGTTTCTTGTAAGGTGAGCTAGCGTTTGTTTCCCAGTACTAAATGGAGCTGAGTCACATGCAGTATCTGGTCCTATGAGCAAGAGTTGTTTTCTGGTAAGGAAAGTCACTATTGCGCTCCCATTGCCATACACAGTGCAAATAGCACTCGCGTCTGTTCCCAGCAAGTACAGTGTATTGGACTGAAGAGGATCTACTGTTCTTGTCAGTTTCCTAAGCAGAAATGAAGTAGATATGGCCCGTGTGTGCAGGATGCACAGTTCTTTTGTTCTGAGCAAGCTCACTGTTCTGGCCCTATAGAAATCACAGTAGAGTAGAAGAGGGCTCTTTTCTCAAAAGCAGAGTGTGTTTCTTGTAAGGCGAACTAGCGTTTGTTTCCCATTCCTAAATGGAGTTGAGTCACATGCATTTTCTGGTCATACGAGCAAGAGTTGTTCTCTGGTAAGAAGAGTCACTATTGCGCTCCCATTGCCATACACAGTGCAAATAGCACTCGCGTCTGTTCCCAGCAAGTACAGTGTATTGGACTGTAGAGGATCTACTGTTCTTGTCAGTTTCCTAAGCAGAAATGACCTAGATATGGCCCGTGTGTGTAGGAAGCACAGTTCTTTTGTTCTGAGCAAGCTCACTGTTCTGGTCCTATAGGAAACACAGTAGAGTAGAAGAGTGCTCTTTTCTCAAAAGCAGAGTGTGTTCCTTGTAAGGCGATCTAGTGTTTCTTTCCCAGTCCTCAATGGAGTTTAGTCACATGCAGTTTCTGGTCCTATGAGCAAGAGTTGTTTTCTGGTAAGAAGAGTCACTATTGCGCTCCCATTTCCATACACAGTGCAAATAGCACTCCAGTCAGTTACCAGCAAGTACAGTGTATTGGACTTAAGAGGAGCTACTGTTCTTGTCAGTTTCCTAAGCAGATTTGAACTATATATGGCCCGCATGTGTAGGAAGCACAGTTCATTTGTTCTGAGCAAGCTCACTGTTCGGACCCCATAGGAAACACAGTAGAGTAGAAGAGTGCTCTTTTCACAAAAGCAGAGTGTGTTACTTGTAAAGCGAGCTAGCGTTTTTTTCCCAGTCCTAAAAGGAGTTGAATCACATGCAGTTTCTTGTCCAACGAGCAAGAGTTGTGTTCTGGTAATTAAAGTCACTATTGTGCTCCCATTGCCATACACAGTGCAAATAGCCCTCACGTCTGTTCCCAGCAATTACAGTGTATTGGACTGAAGAGGAGCTACTGTTTTTGTCAGTATCCTAAGCAGAGTTGAACTAGATTTGGCCCGTGTGTGTAGGAAGCACAGTTCTTTTGTTCTGAGCAAGCTCACTGTTCGGACCCCATAGGAAACACAGTAGAGTAGAAGAGTGCTCTTTTATCAAAAGCAGAGTGTGTTTCTTGTAAGGCAAGCTAGCGTTTGTTTCCCAGTCCTAAATGGATTTGAATCCCATGCAGTTTCTGGTCCTACGAGAAAGAGTTGTTTTCTGGTAAGAAGAGTCACTATTGTGCTCCCATTGTCATACACAGGGCAAATAGCACTGGCGTCTGTTCCCAGCATGTACAGTGTATTGGACTGAAGAGATCTACTGTTCTTGTCAGTTTCCTAAGCAGAATTGAACTAGATAAGGCCGTGTGTGTAGGAAGCACAGTTCTTTTGTTCTGAGCAAGCTCACTGTTCAGGCCCTATAGGAAACACAGTAGAGTAGAAGAGTGCTCTTTTCTCAAAAGCAGAGTGTGTTTCTTTAAGGCGAGCAAGCGTTTGTTTCCCAGTCCTAAATGGAGTTGAGTCACATGCAGTTTCTGGTCCTATGAGCAAGAGTTGTTTTCGGGTAAGAAGAGTCACTCTTGCGCTCCCATTGCCATACACAGTGCAAATAGCACTCCAGTCAGTTACCAGCAAGTACAGTGTATTGGACTAAAGAGGATCTACTGTTCTTGTCAGTTTCCTAAGCAGAAATGAACTAGATATGGCCCGTGTGTTTAGGATTCACAGTTCTTTTGTTCTGAGCAAGCTCACTGTTCAGGCCCTATAGAAAACACAGTAGAGTAGAAGAGGGCTCTTTTCTCAAAAGCAGAGTGTGTTTCTTGTAAGGCGAGCTAGCGTTTGTTTCCCAGTCCTAAATGGAGTTGAATCACATGCAGTTTCTGGTCCTACGAGCAAGAGTTGTTTTCTGGTAAGGAAAGTCACTATTGTGCTCCCATTGCCATATACAGTTCAAATAGCCCTCACGTCTGTTCCCAGCAATTACAGTGTATTGGACTGAAGAGGTGCTACTGTTTTTGTCAGTATCCTAAGCAGAGTTGAACTAGATATGACCCATGTGTGTAGGAAGCACAGTTCTTTTGTTCTGAGCAAGCTCACTGTTCGGACCCCATAGGAAACACAGTAGAGTAGAAGAGTGCTCTTTTATCAAAAGCAGAGTGTGTTTCTTGTAAAGCAAGCTAGCGTTTGTTTCCCAGTCCTAAATGGAGTTGAATCCCATGCAGTTTCTGGTCCTACGAGAAAGAGTTGTTTTCTGGTAAGAAGAGTCTCTATTGTGCTCCCATTGTCATACACAGGGCAAATAGCACTGGCGTCTGTTCCCAGCATGTACAGTGTATTGGACTGAAGAGATCTACTGTTCTTGTCAGTTTCCTAAGCAGAATTGAACTAGATAGGGCCGTGTGTGTAGGAAGCACAGTTCTTTTGTTCTGAGCAAGCTCACTGTTCAGGCCCTAAATGAAACACAGTAGAGTAGAAGAGTGCTCTTTTATCAAAAGTAGAGTGTGTTTCTTGTAAGGCAAGCTGCCGTTTGTTTCCCAGTCCTAAATGGAGTTGAATCCCTTGCAGTTTCTCGTCCTACGAGCAAGAGTTGTTTTCTAATAAGGAAAGTCACTATTGCGCTCCTATTGCCATACACAGTGCAAATAGCCCTCACGTCTGTTCCCAGCAATTACAGTGTATTGGACTGAAGAGGAGCTACTGTTTTTGTCAGTATCCTAAGCAGAGTTGAACTAGATATGGCCCGTGTGTGTAGGAAGCACAGTTCTTTTGTTCTGAGCAAGCTCACTGTTCGGACCCCTTAGGAAACACAGTAGAGTAGAAGAGTGCTCTTTTATCAAAAGCAGAGTGTGTTTCTTGTAAGGCAAGTTAGCGTTTGTTTCCCAGTCCTAAATGGAGTTGAATCCTATGCAGGTTCTGGTCCTACGAGAAAGAGTTGTTTTCTGGTAAGAAGAGTCACTATTGTGCTCCCATTGTCATACACAGGGCAAATAGCACTGGCGTCTGTTCCCAGCATGTACAGTGTATTGGACTGAAGAGATCTACTGTTCTTGTCAGTTTCCTAAGCAGAGTTGAACTAGATATGGCCCGTGTGTGTAGGAAGCACAGTTCTTTTGTTCTGAGCAAGCTCACTGTTCGGACCCCATAGGAAACACAGTAGAGTCGAAGAGTGCTCTTTTATCAAAAGCAGAGTGTGTTTCTTGTAAGGCAAGCTAGCGTTTGTTTCCCAGTCCTAAATGGAGTTGAATCCCATGCAGTTTCTGGTCCTACGAGAATGCGTTGTTTTCTGGTAAGAAGAGTCACTATTGTGCTCCCATTGCCATACACAGTGCAAATAGCCCTCACGTCTTTTCCCAGCAAGTACAGTGTATTGGACTGAAGAGGAGCTACTGTTTTTGTCAGTATCCTAAGCAGAGTTGAACTAGATATGGCCCGTGTGTGTAGGAAGCACAGTTCTTTTGTTCTGAGCAAGCTCACTGTTTGGACCCCATAGGAAACACAGTAGAGTAGAAGAGTGCTCTTTTATCAAAAGCAGAGTGTGTTTCTTGTAAGGCAAGATAGCGTTTGTTTCCCAGTCCTAAATGGATTTGAATCCCATGCAGTTTCTGGTCCTACGAGAATGCGTTGTTTTCTGGTAAGAGGTGTCACTATTGTGCTCCCATTGTCATACACAGGGCAAATAGCACTGGCGTCTGTTCCCAGCATATACAGTGTATTGGACTGAAGAGATCTACTGTTCTTGTCAGTTTCCTAAGCAGAATTGAACTAGATATGGCCGTGTGTGTAGGAAGCACAGTTCTTTTGTTCTGAGCAAGCTCACTGTTCAGGCCCTATAGGAAACACAGTAGAGTAGAAGAGTGCTCTTTTCTCAAAAGCAGAGTGTGTTTCATGTAAGGCGAGCTAGCGTTTGTTTCCCAGTACTAAATGGAGTTGAGTCACATGCAGTTTCTGGTCCTACGAGCAAGAGTTGTTTTCTGGTAAGGAAAGTCACTATTGCGCTCCCATTGCCATACACAGTGCAAATAGAACTCGCGTCTGTTCCCAGCAAGTACAGTGTATGGGACTGAAGAGGATCTACTGTTCTTGTCAGTTTCCTAAGCAGAAATGAAGTAGATATGGCCCGTGTGTGCAAGATGCACAGTTCTTGTTCTGAGGAAGCTCACTGTTCTGGCCCTATAGAAAACACAGTAGAGTAGAAGAGGGCTCTTTTCTAAAAAACAGAGTGTGTTTCTTGTAAGGCTAGCTAGCGTTTGTTTCCCAGTCCTAAATGGAGTTGAGTCACATGCATTTTCTGGTCATATGAGCAAGAGTTGTTCTCTGGTAAGAAGAGTCACTATTGCGCTCCCATTGCCACACACAGTGCAAATAGCACTCGCGTCTGTTCCCAGCAAGTACAGTTTATTGGACTGAAGAGGAGCTACTGTTCTTGTCAGTTTCCTAAGCAGAAATGACCTAGATATGGCCCGTGTGTGTAGGAAGCACAGTTCTTTTGTTCTGAGCAAGCTCACTGTTCTGGGCCTATAGGAAACACAGTAGAGTAGAAGAGTGCTCTTTTCTCAAAAGCAGAGTGTGTTTCTTGTAAGGCGATCTAGCGTTTCTTTCCCAGTCCTCAATGGAGTTGAGTCACATGCAGTTTCTGGTCCTATGAGCAAGAGTTGTTTTCTGGTAAGAAGAGTCACTATTGCGCTCCCATTTCCATACACAGTGCAAATAGCACTCCAGTCAGTTACCAGCAAGTACAGTGTATTGGACTGAAGAGGAGCTACTGTTCTTGTCAGTTTCCTAAGCATATTTGAACTATATATGGCCCGTGTGTGTAGGAAGCACAGTTCTTTTGTTCTGAGCAAGCTCACTGTTCGGACACCATAGGAAACACAGTAGATTAGAAGAGTGCTCTTTTCTCAAAAGCAGAGTGTGTTTCTTGTAAGGCGAGCTAGCATTTGTTTCCCAGTCCTAAATGGAGTTAAGTCACATGCAGTTTCTGGTCCTATGAGCAAGAGTTGTTTTCTGGTAAGAAGAGTCACTATTGCGCTCCCTTTATCATACACAGTGCAAATAGCACTCGCCTCTGTTCCCAGCAAGTACAGTGTATTGGACTTAAGAGGAGCTACTGTTCCTGTCAGTTTCCTAAGCAGAAATGAACTATATATGGCCCGCGTGTGTAGGAAGCACAGTTCATTTGTTCTGAGCAAGCTCACTGTTCGGACCCCATAGGAAACACAGTAGAGTAGAAGAGTGCTCTTTTCTCAAAAGCAGAGTGTGTTTCTTGTAAGGGGAGCTGCCGTTTGTTTCCCAGTCCTAAATGGAGTTGAATCCCTTGCAGTTTCTCGTCCTACGAGCAAGAGTTGTTTTCTAATAAGGAAAGTCACTATTGCGCTCCTATTGCCATACACAGTGCAAATAGCCCTCACGTCTGTTCCCAGCAATTACAGTGTATTGGACTGAAGAGGAGCTACTGTTTTTGTCAGTATCCTAAGCAGAGTTGAACTAGATATGGCCCGTGTGTGTAGGAAGCACAGTTCTTTTGTTCTGAGCAAGCTCACTGTTCGGACCCCATAGGAAACACAGTAGAGTAGAAGAGTGCTCTTTTATCAAAAGCAGAGTGTGTTTCTTGTAAGGCGAGCTAGCGTTTGTTTCCCAGTCCTAAATGGAGTTGAGTCACATGCATTTTCTGGTCATATGAGCATGAGTTGTTTTCTGGTAAGAAGAGTCACTATTGAGCTCCCATTGCCATACACAGTGCAAATAGCACTCGCGTCTGTTCCCAGCAAGTACAGTGTATTGGACTGAAGAGGAGCTACTGTTCTTGTCAGTTTCCTAAGCAGAAATGAACTAGATATGGCCCGTTTGTGTAGGAAGCACAGTTCTTTTTTTCTGAGCAACCTCACTGTTCTGGGCCTATAGGAAACACAGTAGAGTAGAAGAGTGCTCTTTTCTCAAAAGCAGAGTGTGTTTCTTGTAAGGCAATCCAGCGTTTCTTTCCCAGTCCTAAATGGAGTTGAGTCACATGCAGGTTCTGGTCCTACGAGAAAGAGTTGTTTTCTGGTAAGAAGAGTCACTATTGTGCTCCCATTGTCATACACAGGGCAAATAGCACTGGCGTCTGTTCCCAGCATGTACAGTGTATTGGACTGAAGAGATCTACTGTTCTTGTCAGTTTCCTAAGCAGAATTGAACTAGATATGGCCGTGTGTGTAGGAAGCACAGTTCTTTTGTTCTGAGCAAGCTCACTGTTCAGGCCCTATAGGAAACACAGTAGAGTAGAAGAGTGCTCTTTTCTCAAAAGCAGAGTGTGTTACTTGCAAGGCGAGCTAGCGTTTTTTTCCCAGTCCTAAATGGAGTTGAATCACATGCAGTTTCTTGTCCTACGAGCAAGAGTTGTTTTCTGGTAAGGAAAGTCACTATTGTGCTCCCATTGCCATACACAGTGCAAATAGCCCTCACGTCTGTTCCCAGCAAGTACAGTGTATTGGACTGAAGAGGAGCTACTGTTTTTGTCAGTATCCTAAGCAGAGTTGAACTAGATATGGCCCGTGTGTGTAGGAAGCACAGTTCTTTTGTTCTGAGCAAGCTCACTGTTCGGACCCCATAGGAAACACAGTAGAGTAGAAGAGTGCTCTTTTATCAAAAGCAGAGTGTGTTTCTTGTAAGGCAAGCTAGCGTTTGTTTCCCAGTCCTAAATGGAGTTGAATCCCATGCAGTTTCTGGTCCTACGAGAATGCGTTGTTTTCTGGTAAGAAGAGTCACTATTGTGCTCCCATTGCCATACACAGTGCAAATAGCCCTCACGTCTGTTCCCAGCAAGTACAGTGTATTGGACTGAAGAGGAGCTACTGTTTTTGTCAGTATCCTAAGCAGAGTTGAACTAGATATGGCCCGTGTGTGTAGGAAGCACAGTTCTTTTGTTCTGAGCAAGCTCACTGTTCGGACCCCATAGGAAACACAGTAGAGTAGAAGAGTGCTATTTTATCAAAAGCAGAGTGTGTTTCTTGTAAGGCAAGCTAGCGTTTGTTTCCCAGTCCTAAATGGAGTTGAATCCCATGCAGTTTCTGGTCCTACGAGAATGCGTTGTTTTCTGGTAAGAGGAGTCACTATTGTGCTCCCATTGTCATACACAGGGCAAATAGCACTGGCGTCTGTTCCCAGCATATACAGTGTATTGGACTGAAGAGATCTACTGTTCTTGTCAGTTTCCTAAGCAGAATTGAACTAGATATGGCCATGTGTGTAGGAAGCACAGTTCTTTTGTTCTGAGCAAGCTCATTGTTCAGGCCCTATAGGAAACACAGTAGAGTAGAAGAGTGCTCTTTTCTCAAAAGCAGAGTGTGTTTCTTGTAAGGCGAGCTAGCGTTTGTTTCCCAGTACTAAATGGAGTTGAGTCACATGCAGTTTCTGGTCCTAGGAGCAAGAGTTGTTTTCTGGTAAGGAAAGTCACTATTGCGCTCCCATTGCCATACACAGTGCAAATAGAACTCGCGTCTGTTCCCAGCAAGTACAGCGTATCGGACTGAAGAGGATCTACTGTTCTTGTCAGTTTCCTAAGCAGAAATGAAGTAGATATGGCCCGTGTGTGCAAGATGCACAGTTCTTGTTCTGAGCAAGCTCACTGTTCTGGCCCTATAGAAAACACAGTAGAGTAGAAGAGGGCTCTTTTCTAAAAAACAGAGTGTGTTTCTTGTAAGGCTAGCTAGCGTTTGTTTCCCAGTCCTAAATGGAGTTGAGTCACATGCATTTTCTGGTCATATGAGCAAGAGTTGTTCTCTGGTAAGAAGAGTCACTATTGCGCTCCCATTGCCACACACAGTGCAAATAGCACTCGCGTCTGTTCCCAGCAAGTACAGTGTATTGGACTGAAGAGGAGCTACTGTTCTTGTCAGTTTCCTAAGCAGAAATGACCTAGATATGGCCCGTGTGTGTAGGAAGCACAGTTCTTTTGTTCTGAGCAAGCTCACTGTTCTGGGCCTATAGGAAACACAGTAGAGTATAAGAGTGCTCTTTTCTCAAAAGCAGAGTGTGTTTCTTGTAAGGCAATCTAGCGTTTCTTTCCCAGTCCTCAATGGAGTTGAGTCACATGCAGTTTCTGGTCCTATGAGCAAGAGTTGTTTTCTGGTAAGAAGAGTCACTATTGTGCTCCCATTTCCATACACAGTGCAAATAGCACTCCAGTCAGTTACCAGCAAGTACAGTGTATTGGACTGAAGAGGAGCTACTGTTCTTGTCAATTTCCTAAGCATATTTGAACTATATATGGCCCGTGTGTGTAGGAAGCACAGTTCTTTTGTTCTGAGCAAGCTCACTGTTCGGACCCCATAGGAAACACAGTAGATTAGAAGAGTGCTCTTTTCTCAAAAGCAGAGTGTGTTTCTTGTAAGGCGAGCTAGCATTTGTTTCCCAGTCCTAAATGGAGTTAAGTCACATGCAGTTTCTGGTCCTATGAGCAAGAGTTGTTTTCTGGTAAGAAGAGTCACTATTGCGCTCCCTTTACCATACACAGTGCAAATAGCACTCGCGTCTGTTCCCAGCAAGTACAGTGTATTGGACTTAAGAGGAGCTACTGTTCCTGTCAGTTTCCTAAGCAGATTTGAACTATATATGGCCCGCGTGTGTAGGAAGCACAGTTCATTTGTTCTGAGCAAGCTCACTGTTCGGACCCCATAGGAAACACAGTAGAGTAGAAGGGTGCTCTTTTCTCAAAAGCAGAGTGTGTTTCTTGTAAGGGGAGCTGCCGTTTGTTTCCCAGTCCTAAATGGAGTTGAATCCCTTGCAGTTTCTCGTCCTACGAGCAAGAGTTGTTTTCTAATAAGGAAAGTCACTATTGCGCTCCTATTGCCATACACAGTGCAAATAGCCCTCACGTCTGTTCCCAGCAATTACAGTGTATTGGACTGAAGAGGAGCTACTGTTTTTGTCAGTATCCTAAGCAGAGTTGAACTAGATATGGCCCGTGTGTGTAGGAAGCACAGTTCTTTTGTTCTGAGGAAGCTCACTGTTCGGACACCACAGGAAACACAGTAGAGTAGAAGAGTGCTCTTTTCTCAAAAGCAGAGTGTGTTTCTTGTAAGGCGAGCTACCGTTTGTTTCCCAGTCCTAAATGGAGTTGAATCACATGCAGTTTCTTGTCCTACGACCAAGAGTTGTTTTCTGGTAAGAAGAGTCACTATTGTGCTCCCATTGCCATACACAGTGCAAATAGCACCCCCGTCTGTTCCCAGCAAGCACAGTGTATTGGACTGAAGAGGAGCTACTGTTCTTCTCAGTTTCCTAAGCAGAGTTGAACTAGATATGGCCCGCATGTGTAGGAAGCACAGTTCTTTTGTTCTGAGCAAGCTCACTGTTCGGACACCACAGGAAACACAGTAGAGTAGAAGAGTGCTCTTTTCTCAAAAGCAGAGTGTGTTTCTTGTAAGGCGAGCTACCGTTTGTTTCCCAGTCCTAAATGGAGTTGAATCACATGCAGTTTCTTGTCCTACGACCAAGAGTTGTTTTCTGGTAAGAAGAGTCACTATTGTGCTCCCATTGCCATACACAGTGCAAATAGCACCCCCGTCTGTTCCCAGCAAGCACAGTGTATTGGACTGAAGAGGAGCTACTGTTCTTCTCAGTTTCCTAATCAGAGTTGAACTAGATATGGCCGTGTGTGTAGGAAGCACAGTTCTTTTGTTCTGAGCTAGCTCACTGTTCTGGGCCTATAGGAAACACAGTAGAGTAGAAGAGTGCTCTTTTCTCAAAAGCAGAATGTGTTTCTTGTAAGGCGATCTAGCGTTTGTTTCCCAGTCCTAAATGAAGTTGAGTCACATGCAGTTTCTTGTCCTACGAGTAAGAGTTGTTTTCTGGTAAGAAGAGTCACTATTGTGCTCCCAATGCCACACACAGTGCAAATAGCACTCCAGTGAGTTACCAGCAAGTACAGTGTATTGGACTGAAGAGGAGCTACAGTTCTTGTCAGTTTCCTAAGCAGAATTGAACTAGATATGGCCCCTGTGTGTAGGAAGCACAGTTCTTTTGTTCTGAGCAAGCTCACTGTTCGGACCCCATAGGAAACACAGTAGAGAAGAAGAGTGCTCTTTTCTCAAAAGCAGAGTGTGTTACTTGTAAGGCGAGATAACGTTTGTTTCCCAGTCCTAAATAAAGTTGAATCCCATGCAGTTTCTTGTCCTACGAGCAAGAGTTGTTTTCTGGTAAGGAAAGTCACTATTGTGCTCCCATTGCCATACACAGTGAAAATAGCACTCGCGTCTGTTCCCAGCAAGTACAGTGTACTGAACTGAAGAGGAGCTACTGTTCTTGTCAGTTTCCTAAGCAGAGTTAAACTATATATGGCCCATGTGTTTAGGAAGCACAGTTCTTTTTTTCTGAGCAAGCTCACTGTTCCGACCACATAGGAAACACAGTAGAGTACAAGAGTGCTCTTTTCTCAAAAGCAGAGTGTGTTTCTTGTAAGGCAAGCTAGCGTTTGTTTCCCAGTCCTAAATGGAGTTGAATCTCATGCAGTTTCTGGTCGTAAGAGCAAGAGTTGTTTTCTGGTAAGAAGAGTCACTATTGTGCTCCCATTGTCATACACAGGGCAAATAGCACTGGCCTCTGTTCCTAGCATGTACAGTGTTATGGACTGAAGAGGAGCTACTGTTCTTGTCAGTTTCCTAAGCAGAGTTGACCTAGATATCTCCCCTGTTTGTAGGAAGCAGAGTTCTTTTGTTCTGAGCAAGCTCAAGGTTCAGACCTCATAGAAAACACAGTAGAGTAGAAGAGTGCTCTTTTCTCAAAAGCAGACTGTGTTTCTTGTAAGGAGAGCTAGTGTTTGTTTCCCAGACCTAAATGGAGTTGAATCACATGCAGTTTCTGGACTGAAGAGGAGCTACTGTTCTTGTCAGTTTCCTAAGCAGAGTTGACCTAGATATGGCCTGTGTGTGTAGGTAGCACAGTTCTTTAGTTCTGAGCAAGCTCATTGTTCGGATGCCATAGGAAACACAGTAGAGTAGAAGAGTGTTCTTTTCTCAAAAGCAGAGTGTGTTTCTTGTAAGGCAAGCTACCGTTTGTTTCCCAGTCCTAAATGGAGTTGAATCACATGCAGTTTCTGGTCCTATGAGCAAGAGTTGTTTTCTGGTAATAAGAGTCACTATTGTGCTGCCATTGCCATACACACGACAAATAGCACTGGTGTCTGTTCCCAGCAAGTACAGTGTATTGGACTGAAGAGGATCTACTGTTCTTGTCAGGTTCATAAGCAGAATTGAACTAGATATGGCCGTGTGTGAAGGAAGCACAGTTTTTTTGTTCTGAGCAGGCTCAATGTTCGGACCCCATAGGAAACACAGTAGAGTAGAAGAGTGCTCTTTTCTCAAAAGCAGATTGTGTTTCTTGTAAGGTGAGCTAGCATTTGTTTCCCAGTCCTAAATGGAGTTGAATCCCATGCAGTTTCTGGTCCTACGAGCAAGAGTTGTTTTCAAATAAGGAAAGTCACTATTGCGCTCCTATTGCCATACACAGTGCAAATAGCACTCGCGTCTGTTGCAGCAAGTACAGTGTATTGGACTGAAGAGGAGCTACTGTTCTTCTCAGTTTCCTAAGCAGAATTGAACTAGATATGGCCCGTGTGTAGGAAGCACAGTTCTTTTGTTCTGTGCAAGCGCACTGTTCCGGCCATATAAGAAACACAGTAGAGTAGAAGAGTGCTCTTTTCTCAAAAGCAGAGTGTGTTTCTTGTAAGGCGAGCTAGCGTTTGTTTCCAAAGCAGAGTTGAACTAGATATGGCCCGCATGTGTAGGAAGCACAGTTTTTTTGTTCTGAGCAAGCTCACTGTTCGGACACCACAGGAAACACAGTAGAGTAGAAGAGTGCTCTTTTCTCAAAGGCAGAGTGTGTTTCTTGTAAGGCGAGCTACCGTTTGTTTCCCAGTCCTAAATGAAGTTGAATCACTTGCAGTTTCTGGTCCTACGAGCAAGAGTTGTTTTCTGGAAAGAAGAGTCACTGTTGCGCTCCCATTGCCATACACAGTGCACATATCACTGGCGTCTGTTCCCAGCAAGTACAGTGTATTGGACTGAAGAGGAGCTACTGTTCTTGTCAGTTTCCTAAGCAGAAATGAACTAGATATGGCCCGTGTGTGTAGGAAGCACAGTTCTTTTGTTCTGAGCAAGCTCGCTGTTCTGGCCTATAGGAAACACAGTAGAGTAGAAGAGTGCTCTTTTCTCTAAAGCAGAGTGTTTTTTGTAAGGCGATCTAGCGTTTGTTTCCCAGTCTTAAATGGAGTTGAGTCACATGCAGTTTCTGGTCCTACGAGAAAGAGTTGTTTTTTGGTAAGAAGAGTAACTATTGCGCTCCCAAAGCCACACACAATGCAAATAGCACTCCAGTCATTTACCATCAAGTACAGAGTATTGGACTGAAGAGGATTTACTGTTCTTGTCAGTTTACTAAGCAGATTGAACTAGATATGGCCCGTGTGTGTAGGAAGCACAGTTCTTTTGTTCTGAGCAAGCTCACTGTTCTGGCCCTATAAGAAACACAGTAGAGTAGAAGAGTGCTCTTTTCTCAAAAGCAAAGTGTGTTTCTTGTAAGGCGAGATAGTGTTTGTTTCCCAGTCCTAAATGGAGTTGAATCACATGCAGTTTCTGGTCCTAGGAGCAAGAGTTGTTTTCTGGTAAGGAAAGTCAGTATTGCGCTCCCATTGCCATACACAGTGCAAATAGCACTCGCGTCTGTTCCCAGCAAGTACAGTGTATTGGACTGAAGAGGAGCTACTGTTCTTGTCAGTTTCCTAAGCAGAGTTGACCTAGATATGGCCCATGTGTGTAGGAAGCACAGTTCTTTTGTTCTGAGCAAGCTCACTGTTCTGGCCCTATAGTAAACACAGTAGAGTAGAAGAGTGCTCTTTTCTCAAAAGCAGAGTGTGTTTCTTGTAAGGCGAGATAGCCTTTGTTTCCCAGTCCTAAATGGAGTTGAATCACATGCAGTTTCTGGTCCTATGAGCAAGAGTTGTTTTCTGGTAAGGAAAGTCCCTATTGAGCTCCCATTGCGATACCCAGTGCAAATAACACTCGCGTCTGTTCCCAGCAAGTACAGTGTATTGAACTGAAGAGGAGCTACTGTTCTTGTCAGGTTCATAAGCAGAGTTGAACTAGATATGGCCCGTGTGCGTAGGAAGCACAGTTCTTTTGTTCTGAGCAAGCTCACTGTTCGGACCCCATAGGAAACACAGTAGAGTAGAAGAGTCCTCTTTTCTCAAAAGCAGAGTGTGTTTCTTGAAAGGCGAGCTAGTGTTTGTTTCCCATTCAGAAACGGAGTTGAATCCCATGCAGTTTCTGGTCCTACGAGCAAGAGTTTTTTTCTGGCAAGAAGAGTCACTATTGAGCTCCCATTGTCATACATAGTGCAAATAGCACTCGCGTCTGTTCCCAGCAAGTACAGTGTATTGGACTGAAGAGGAGCTACTGTTCTTGTCAGTTTCCTAGGCAGAGTTGACCTAGATATGGCCCGTGTGTGTAGGAAGCACAGTTCTTTTGTTCTGAGCAAGCTCACTGTTCTGGACCTATAGGGAACACAGTGGAGTAGAAGAGTGCTCTTTTCTCAAAAGCAGAGTGTGTTTCTTTAAGGCGAGGTAGCGTTTGTTTCCCAGTCCTAAATGGAGTTGAATCACATGCAGTTTCTGGTCCTACGAGCAAGAGTTGTTTTCTGGTAAGAAGAGTCACTATTGCGCTGCCATTGCCATACACACGACAAATAGCACTGGTGTCTGTTCCCAGCAAGAACAGTGTATTGGACTGAAGAGGATCTACTGTTCTTGTCAGGTTCATAAGCAGAATTGAACTAGATGTGGCCGTATGTGTAGGAAGCACATTTTTTTTGTTCTGAGCAGGCTCAGTGTACGGACCCCATAGGAAACACAGTAGAGTAGAAGAGTGCTCTTTTCTCAAAAGCAGAGTGTGTTTCTTGTAAGGTGAGCTAGCGTTTGTTTCCCAGTCCTAAATGGAGTTGAATCCCATGCAGTTTCTGGTCCTACGAGCAAGAGTTGTTTTTTAATAAGGAAAGTCACTATTGCGCTCCTATTGCCATACACAGTGCAAGTAGCTCTCTCGTCTGTTCCCAGCAAGTACAGTTTATTGGACTGAAGAGGAGCTACTGTTCTTCTCAGTTTCCTAAGCAGAGTTGAACTAGATATGGCCCGTGTGTGTAGCAAGCACAGTTCTTTTGTTCTGAGAAAGCTCACTCTTCTGGCCCAATAGAAAACACAGTAGAGTAGAGGAGTGCTCTTTTCTCAAAAGTAGAGTGTGTTTCTTGTAAGGCGAGCTGGCGTTTTTTCCCAGTCCTAAATGAACTTGAATCACAACAGTTTCTGGTCTTACGAGCAAGCGTGTTTTTCTGGTAAGAAGAGTCACTATTGCGCTCCCATTGCCATACTCAGTGCAAATAGCACTCGCGTCAGTTCCCAGCAAGTACAGTGTATTGGACTGAAGAGGAGCTACTGTTCTTGTCAGTTTCCTAAGCAGAGTTGAACTAGATATGGACCGTGTGTGCAGGAAGCACAGTTCTTTTGTTCTGAGCAAGCTCACTGTTCGGACCCCTTAGGAAACACAGTAGAGTAGAAGAGTGCTCTTTTCTCAAAAGCACAGTGTGTTTCTTGTAAGGCGAACTAGTGTTTGTTTCCCAGTCCTAAATGGAGTTGAATCACATGCAGTTTCTGGTTCTATGAGCAAGAGTTTTTTTCTGGTAAGAAGAGTCTCTATTGCGCTCCGATTGCAATACACAGGGCAAATAGCACTGGCGTCTGTTCCCAGCATGTACAGTGTATTGGATTGACGAGGACCTACTGTTCTTGTCAGTTTCATATGCAGAGTTGAACTAGATATGGCCCGAGTGTGTAGGAAGCACAGTTCTTTTGTTCTGAGCAATCTCACTGTTCTGGCCCTATAGGAAACACAGTAGAGAAGAAGAGTGCTCTTTTCTTTAAAGCAGAGTGTGTTTTTTGTAAGGCGAGCTCGCGTTTGTTTCCCAGTCCTAAATGGAGTTGAGTCACACACAGTTTTGGGTCCTACGAGCAAGAGTTGTTTTCTGGTAAGAAGAGTCACTATTGCGCTCCAATTGCCACACACAGTGCAAATAGCACTCGCGTCTCTTCCCAGCAAGTACAGTGTATTGGACTGAAGAGGAGCTACTGTTCTTGTCAGTTTCCTAAGCAGAGTTGAACTAGATATGGCCCGTGTGTAGGAAGCACAGTTCTTATGTTCTGAGCAAGCTCACTGTTCAAGCCCTATAAAAACCACAGTACAGTAGAAGAGTGCTCTTTACTCTAAAGCAGAGTTTGTTTCTTGTAAGGCGAGCTATTGTTTGTTTCCCAGTCCTAAATGGAGTTGAATCACATGCAGTTTCTGGTCCTACGAGCAAGAGTTGTTTTCTGGTAAGGAAAGTCACTATTGAGCTCTTATTGCCATATACAGTACAAATAGCGTCCCGTCTGTTCCCAGCAAGTATAGTGTATCGGATTGAAGAGGAGCTACTGTTCTTGTCAGTTTTCTAAGCAGAGTTGAACTAGATATGGCCCTTGTGTGTAGGAAGCACAGTACTTTTGTTCTGATAAAGCTCACTGTTCGGACTCCATAGGAAGCACAGTAGAGTAGAAGAGTGCTCTTTTCTCAAAAGAAGAGTATGTTTCTTGTAAGGCATGCTAGCGTTTGTTTCCCAGTCCTAAATGAAGTTGAATCACATGCAGTTTCTGGTCCTACGAGGAAAATTTGTTTTCTGGTAAGGAAAGTCACTATTGCGCTCCCATTGCCATACACAGTGCAAATAGCACTCGTGTCTGTTCCCAGCAAGTACAGTGTATTGGACTGAAGAGGAGCTACTGTTCTTGTCAGTTTCCTATGCAGAGTTGAACTAGATATAGCGTGAGGGTGTAGGAAGCACAGTTCTTTTGTTGTGAGAAAGCTCACTGTTCTGGCACTATAAGAAACACAGGAGAGTAGAAGAGTGCTGTTTTCTCAAAAGCAGAGTGTGTTTCTTGTAAGGCGAGCTCGCGTTTGTTTCCCAGTCCTAAATGGAGTTGAATCACATGGAATTTTTGGTCCTACGAGCAAGAGTTGTTTTCTGGTAAGAAGAGTCACTATTGCGCTTCAATTGCCATACACAGTGCAAATAGCACTCGCGTCTGTTCCCAGCAAGTACAGTGTATTGGACTGAAGAGGATCTACTGTTCTTGTCAGGTTCCTAAGTAGAATTGAACTTGATATGGCCGTGTGTGTAGGTAGCACAGTTTTTTTGTTCTGAGCAATCTCACTGTTCGGACCCCATAGGAAACACAGTAGAGTAGAAGAGTGGTCTTTCCTCAAAAGCAGAGTGTGTTTGTTGTAAGGCGAGCTAGCGTTTGTTTCCCAGTCCTAAATGGAGTTGAATCACATGCAGTTTCTGGTCCTACAAGCAAGAGTTGTTTTCTGGTAAGAAGAGTCACTATTGCGCTGCCATTGCCATACACACGACAAATAGCACTGGTGTCTGTTCCCAGCAAGTACAGTGTATTGGACTGAAGAGGATCTACTTTTCTTGTCAGGTTCATAAGCAGAATTGAACTGGATATGGCTGTGTGTGAAGGCAGCACAGTTTTTTTTATTCTGAGCAGGCTCAGAGTTCGGATCCCATAGGAAACACAGTAGAGTAGAAGAGTGCTCTTTTCTCAAAAGCAGAGTGTGTTTCTTGTAAGGTGAGCTAGCGTTTGTTTCCCAGTCCTAAATGGAGTTGAATCCCATGCAGTTTGTGGTCCTACGAGCAAGAGTTGTTTTCTAATAAGGAAAGTCACTATTGTGCTCCTATCGCCATACACAGTGCAAATAGCACTCCCGTCTGTTCCCAGAAAGCGCAGTGTATTGGACTGAAGAGGAGCTACTGTTCTTCTCAGTTTCCTAAGCAGAGTTGAACTAGATATGGCCGTGTGTAGCAAGCACAGTTCTTTTGTTCTGAGAAAGCTCACTGTTCTGGCCCAATAGGAATCACAGTAGAGTAGAAGAGCGCTCTTTTCTCAAAGCAGAGCGTGTTTCTTGAAAGGTGAGCTGGCATTTGTTTCCCAGTCCTAAATGGATTGAATCACATGCAGTTTCTGGTACTACGAGCAAGAGTTGTTTTCTGCTAAGAAGAGTCACTATTGTGCTGCCATTGCCATACACAGGACAAATAGCACTGTTTTCTGTTCCCAGCAAGTACAGTGTATTGGACAGA
Source organism: Peromyscus eremicus (assembly GCF_949786415.1). Classification (NCBI taxonomy): domain Eukaryota; kingdom Metazoa; phylum Chordata; class Mammalia; order Rodentia; family Cricetidae; genus Peromyscus; species Peromyscus eremicus. The sequence goes on from NW_026734411.1 coordinate 449,894, forward strand.
AGAGGATCTACTGTTCTTGTCAGGTTCCTAAGCAGAATTGAACTAGATATGGCCGTGTGTGTTGGAAGCACAATTCTTTTGTTCTGAGCTAGCTCACTGTTCTTTCTCTATAGGATACACAGTAGAGTAGAAGTGTGCTCTTTTCTCAAAAGCAGAGTGTGTTTCTTGTAAGGCGAGATAGCGTTTGTTTCCCAGTCCTAAATGGAGTTGAATCACATGCAGTTTTTGGTCCTACGAGCAAGAGTTGTTTTCTGGTAAGGAAAGTCACTATTGCGCTCCCATTGCCATACACAGTGCAAATAGCACTGGCGTCTGTTCCTAGCAAGTACAGTGTATTGGACTGAAGAGGAGCTACTGTTCTTGTCAGTTTCCTAAGCAGAGTTGAACTAGATTTGGCCCATGTGTGTAGGAAGCACAGTTCTTATGTTCTGAGCAAGCTCAGTGTTCTGACCCTATAATAAACACAGTAGAGTAGAAGAGTGCTCTTTTCTCTAAAGCAGAGTGTGTTTCTTGTAAGGTGAGCTCGCATTTGTTTCCCAGTCCTAAATGGAGTTGAGTCACATGCAGTGTTTGGTCCTACGAGCAAGAGTTTTTTTCTGGTAAGAAGAGTCACTATTGTGCTCCAAATGCAATACACAGTGCAAATAGCACTCTCGTCTGTTATCAGCAAGTACAGTGTATCGGACTGAAGAGGAGTTACTGTTCTTGTCAGTTTCCTAAGCAGAGTTGAACTAGATATGGCCCGTGTGTAGGAAGCACAGTTCTTATGTTCTGAGCAAGCTCACTGTTCAAGCCCTATAAAAACCACAGTACAGTAGAAGAGTGCTCTTTACTCTAAAGCAGAGTGTGTTTCTTGTAAGGCGAGCTATTGTTTGTTTCCCAGTCCTAAATGGAGTTGAATCACATGCAGTTTCTGGTCCTACGAGCAAGAGTTGTTTTCTGGTAAGGAAAGTCACTATTGAGCTCTTATTGCCATATACAGTACAAATAGCGTCCCGTCTGTTCCCAGCAAGAATTGTTTATCGGATTGAAGAGGAGCTACTGTTCTTGTCAGTTTTCTAAGCAGAGTTGAACTAGATATGGCCCTTGTGTGTAGGAAGCACAGTACTTTTGTTCTGATAAAGCTCACTGTTCGGACTCCATAGGAAGCACAGTAGAGTAGAAGAGTGCTCTTTTCTCAAAAGAAGAGTATGTTTCTTGTAAGGCGAGCTATTGTTTGTTTCCCAGTCCTAAATGAAGTTGAATCACATGCAGTTTCTGGTCCTAAAAGCAAGAGTTGTTTTCTGGTAAGGAAAGTCACTATTGAGCTCTTACTGCCATACACAGTACAAATAGCACTCGCACCTGTTCCCAGCAAGTACAGTGTATCGGACTGAAGAGGAGCTACTGTTCTTGTCAGTTTCCTAAGCAGAGTTGAACTAGATATGGCCCGTGTGTGTAGGAAGCACAGTTCTTTTGTTGTGAGAATCCTCACTGTTCTGGCACTATAGGAAACACTGTAGAGTAGAAGAGTGCTCTTTTCTCTAAAGCAGAGTGTGTTTCTTGTAAGGCGAGCTCGTGTTTGTTTTCCAGTCCTAAATGGAGTTGAATCACATGCAGTTTCTGGTCCTACGAGAAAGAGTTGTTTTCTGGTAAGGAAAGTCACTATTGTGCTCCCATTGCCATACACAGTGCAAATAGCACTCGCGTCTGTTCCCAGCTAGTACAGTGTATCGGACAGAAGAGGAGTTACTGTTCTTGTCAGTTTCCTAAGCAGAGTTGAACTAGATATGGCCCGTGTGTAGGAAGCACAGTTCTTATGTTCCGAGCAAGCTCACTCTTTAGGACCTATAGAAAACACGGTAGAGTAGAAGAGTGCTCTTTTCTCAAAAGCAGAGTGTGTTTCTTGTAAGGCGAGCTAACGTTTGTTTCCCAGTCCTAAATGGAGTTGAATACCATGCAGTTTCTGGTCCTATGAGGAAGAGTTGTTTTCTGGTAAGAAGAGTCACTATTGTGCTACCATTGTCATACACAGGGCAAATAGCACTGGTGTCTGTTCCCAGCATGTACAGTGTATTGGACTGAAGAGGATCTACTGTTCTTGTCAGGTTCCTAAGCAGAATTGAACTAGATATGGCCGTGTGTGTAGGCAGCACAGTTCTTTTGCTCTGAGCGAGCTCACTGTTCGGACCCTTTAGGAAACACAATAGAGTAGAAGAGTGTTCTTTTCTTTAAAGCAGAGTGTGTTTCTTGTAAGGCGAGCTCGAGATTGTTTCCCAGTCCTAAATGGAGTTGAATCACATGCAGTTTGGGTCCTATGAGCAAGAGTTGTTTTCTGGTAAGAAGAGTCACTATTGCGCTGCCATTGCCATACACAGGACAAATAGCACTGGCGTCTGTTCCCAGCAAGTACAGTGTATTGGACTGAAGAGGATCTACTGTTCTTGTCAGGTTCCTAAGCAGAATTGAACTAAATATGGCCGTGTGTGTAGGAAGCACAGTTCTTTTGTTCTGAGCAAGCTCACTGTTCAGACCCCATAGGAAACACAGTAGAGTAGAAGAGTGCTCTTTTCTCAAAAGCAGAGTGTGTTTCTTGTAAGGCAAGCTAGCGTTTGTTTCCCAGTCCTAAATGAAGTTGAATCACATGCAGTTTCTGGTCCTATGAGCAAGAGCTTTTTTCTGGTAAGAAGAGTCACTATTGCGCTCCAATTGTCATACACAGGGCAAATAGCACTGGCGTCTGTTCACAGCATGTACAGTGTATTGGATTGACGAGGATCTACTGTTATTGTCAGGATCCTAAGCAGAATTGAACTAGATATGGACGTGTGTGTAGGAAGCACCGTTCTTTTGTTCTGAGCAAGCTCACTGTTCGGACCCCATAGGAAACACAGTAGAGTAGAAGAGTGCTCTTTTCTCAAAAGCAGAGTGTGTTTCTTGTAAGGCGAGCTAGCGTTTGTTTCCCAGTCCTAAATGGAGTTGAATCACATGCAGTTTTTGGTCCTATGAGCAAGAGTTGTTTTCTGGTAAGAAGAGTCACTATTGCGCTGCCATTGCCATACACAGGACAAATAGCACTGGCGTCTGTTCCCAGCAAGTACAGTGTATTGGACTGAAGAGGATATACTGTTCTTGTCAGGTTCCTAAGCAGAATTGAACTAGATATGGCAATGTGTGTGGGAAGCACAGTTTTTTTGTTCTGAGCAATCTCACTGTTCGGACGCCATAGGAAATACAGTAGAGTAGAAGAGTGCTCTTTTCTCAAAAGCAGAGTTTGTTTCTTGTAAGGCGAGCTAGCGTTTGTTTCCCAGTCCTAAATGACGTTGAATCACATGCAGTTTCTGGTCCTATGAGCAAGAGATTTTTTCTGGTAAGAAGAGTCACTATTGCGCTCCAATTGTCATACACAGGGCAAATAGCACTGGCGTCTGTTCCCAGCATGTACAGTGTATTGGATTGACGAGGATCTACTGTTCTTGTCAGGATCCTAAGCAGAATTGAACTAGATATGGACGTGTGTGTAGGAAGCACCGTTCTTTTGTTCTGAGCAAGCTCACTGTTCGGACCCCATAGGAAACACAGTTCTTTTGTTCTGAGCAAGCTCACTGTTCAGACCCCATAGGAAACACAGTAGAGTAGAAGAGTGCTCTTTTCTCAAAAGCAGAGTTTGTTTCTTGTAAGGCGAGCTATTGTTTGTTTCCCAGTCCTAAAAGGAGTTGAATCACATGCAGTTTCTGGTCCTATGAGCAAGAGTTCTTTTCTGGTAAGGAAAGTCACTATTGAGCTCTTATTGCCATACACAGTACAAATAACACTCGCACCTGTTCCTAGCAAGTACAGTGTATCGGACTGAAGAGGAGCTACTGTTCTTGTCAGTTTCTTAAGCAGAGTTGAACTAGATATGGCCCGTGTGTGTAGGATGCACAGTTCTTTTGTTGTGAGAAAACTCACTGTTCTGGCACTATAAGAAACACAGGAGAGTAGAAGAGTGCTGTTTTCTCAAAAGCAGAGTGTGTTTCTTGTAAGGCGAGCTCGCGTTTGTTTCCCAGTCCTAAATGGAGTTGAATCACATGGAATTTTTGGTCCTACGAGCAAGAGTTGTTTTCTGGTAAGAAGAGTCACTATTGTGCTTCAATTGCCATACACAGTGCAAATAGCACTCGCGTCTGTTCCCAGCAAGTACAGTGTATTGGACTTAATAGGATCTACTGTTCTTGTCAGGTTCCTAAGTAGAATTGAACTTGATATGGCCGTGTGTGTAGGTAGCACAGTTTTTTTGTTCTGAGCAATCTCACTGTTCGGACCCCATAGGAAACACAGTAGAGTAGAAGAGTGGTCTTTCCTCAAAAGCAAAGTGTGTTTGTTGTAAGGCGAGCTAGCGTTTGTTTCCCAGTCCTAAATGGAGTTGAATCACATGCAGTTTCTGGTCCTACAAGCAAGAGTTGTTTTCTGGTAAGAAGAGTCACTATTGCACTGCCATTGCCATACACACGACAAATAGCACTGGTGTCTGTTCCCAGCAAGTACAGTGTATTGGACTGAAGAGGATCTACTTTTCTTGTCAGGTTCATAAGCAGAATTGAACTGGATATGGCTGTGTGTGAAGGCAGCACAGTTTTTTTTATTCTGAGCAGGCTCAGAGTTCGGATCCCATAGGAAACACAGTAGAGTAGAAGAGTGCTCTTTTCTCAAAAGCAGAGTGTGTTTCTTGTAAGGTGAGCTAGCGTTTGTTTCCCAGTCCTAAATGGAGTTGAATCCCATGCAGTTTGTGGTCCTACGAGCAAGAGTTGTTTTCTAATAAGGAAAGTCACTATTGTGCTCCTATCGCCATACACAGTGCAAATAGCACTCCCGTCTGTTCCCAGAAAGCGCAGTGTATTGGACTGAAGAGGAGCTACTGTTCTTCTCAGTTTCCTAACAGAGTTGAACTAGATATGGCCGTGTGTGTAGCAAGCACAGTTCTTTTGTTCTGAGAAAGCTCACTGTTCTGGCCCAATAGGAAACACAGTAGAGTAGAAGAGCGCTCTTTTCTCAAAGCAGAGCGTGTTTCTTGAAAGGTGAGCTGGCATTTGTTTCCCAGTCCTAAATGGAGTTGAATCACATGCAGTTTCTGGTACTACGAGCAAGAGTTGTTTTCTGCTAAGAAGAGTCACTATTGCGCTGCCATTGCCATACACAGGACAAATAGCACTGTTGTCTGTTCCCAGCAAGTACAGTGTATTGGACAGAAGAGGATCTACTGTTCTTCTCAGGTTCCTAAGCAGAATTGAACTAGATATGGCCGTGTGTGTTGGAAGCACAATTCTTTTGTTCTGAGCTAGCTCACTGTTCTTTCCCTATAGGATACACAGTAGAGTAGAAGTGTGCTCTTTTCTCAAAAGCAGAGTGTGTTTCTTGTAAGGCGAGATAGCGTTTGTTTCCCAGTCCTAAATGGAGTTGAATCACATGCAGTTTCTGGTCCTACGAGCAAGAGTTGTTTTCTGGTAAGGAAAGTCACTATTGCGCTCCCATTGCCATACACAGTGCAAATAGCACTGGCGTCTGTTCCTAGCAAGTACAGTGTATTGGACTGAAGAGGAGCTACTGTTCTTGTCAGTTTCCTAAGCAGAGTTGAACTAGATTTGGCCCGTGTGTGTAGGAAGCACAGTTCTTATGTTCTGAGCAAGCTCAGTGTTCTGACCCTATAATAAACACAGTAGAGTAGAAGAGTGCTCTTTTCTTTAAAGCAGAGTGTGTTTCTTGTAAGGTGAGCTCGCATTTGTTTCCCAGTCCTAAATGGAGTTGAGTCACATGCAGTGTTTGGTCCTACGAGCAAGAGTTTTTTTCTGGTAAGAAGAGTCACTATTGTGCTCCAAATGCAATACACAGTGCAAATAGCACTCTCGTCTGTTACCAGCAAGTACAGTGTATCGGACTGAAGAGGAGTTACTGTTCTTGTCAGTTTCCTAAGCAGAGTTGAACTAGATATGGCCATGTTTGTAGGAAGCACAGTTCTTATGTTCTGAGCAAGCTCACTGTTCAGGCCCTATAAAAACCACAGTAGAGTAGAAGAGTGCTCTTTTCTCTAAAGCACAGTGTGTTTCTTGTAAGGTGAGCTCGCGTTTGTTTCCCAGTCCTAAATGGAGTTGAGTCACATGCAGTTTTTGGTCCTAAGAGCAAGAGTTGTTTTCTGGAAAGGAAAGTCACTATTGCGCTCCCATTGCCATACACAGTGCAAATAGCACTCGTGTCTGTTCCCAGCAAGTACATTGTATCGGACTGAAGAGGAGTTACTGTTCTTGTCAGTTTCCTAAGCAGAGTTGTACTAGATATTGCCCGTGTGTAGGAAGCACAGTTCTTATGTTCTGAGCAAGCTCACTGTTCAGGCCCTATAAAAAACACAGTAGAGTAGAAGAGTGCTCTTTTCTCTAAATCAGAGTGTGTTTCTTGTAAGGTGAGCTCGCGTTTGTTTTCCAGTCCTAAATGGAGTTGAGTCCCATGCAGTTTTTGGTCCTACGAGCAAGAGTTGTTTTCTGGTAAGAAGAGTCACTATTGCCCTCCAATTGCCATACACAGTGCAAATAGCACTCGCGTCTGTTCCCAGCAAGTACAGTGTATTGGACTGAAGAGGAGCTACTGTTCTTGTCAGTTTCCTAAGCAGAGTTGAAGTAGATATGGTCCGTGTGTGTAGGAAGCACAGTTCTTTTGTTCTGAGCAAGCTCACTTTTTGGACCCCATAGGAAACACAGTAGAGGAGAAGAGTGCTCTTTTCTCAAAAGCAGAGTGTTTTTCTTGTAAGGTGAGCTAGCGTTTGTTTCCCAGTCCTAAATGGAGTTGAATCCCATGCAGTTTCTGGTCCTACGAGCAAGAGTTGTTTTCTGGTAAGAAAAGTCACTATTGCGCTGCCATTGCCATACACAGGGCAAATAGCTCTGTCGTCTGTTCCCAGCATGTATAGTGTATTGGACTGAAGAGGATCTACTGTTCTTGTCAGGTTCCTAAGCAGAATTGAACTAGATATGGCCGTGTGTGTAGGAAGCACAGTTCTTTTGTTCTGAGCAAGCTCACTGTTCTGGCCCCATAGGAAACACAGTAGAGTAGAAGAGTGCTCTTTTCTTAAAAGCAGAGTGTGTTTCTTGTAAGGCGAGCTAGCGTTTATTTCCCAGTCCTAAATGGAGTTGAATCACATGCAGGTTTTGTCCTACGAGCAAGAGTTGTTTTCTGTTAAGAAGAGTCACTATTGCACTCCCATTGCCATACACAGTGCAAATAGCTCTCGCGTCTGTTCCCAGCAAGTAAAGTGTATCAGACTGAAGAGGAGCTTCTGTTCTTGTCAGTTTCCTAAGCAGAGTTGAATTAGATATTGCCCGTGTGTGTAGGAAGCACAGTTGTTTTGTTCTGAGCAAGCACACTGTTTGGACCCCATAGGAAACACAGTAGAGTAGAAGAGTGCTCTTTTCTCAAAAGCAGAGTGTGTTTCTTGTATGGCGAGCTAGCTTTTGTTTCCCAGTCCTAAATGGAGTTGAATCACATGCAGTTTCTGGTCCTACGAGAAAGAGTTGTTTTCTGGTAAGAAGAGTCACTATTGTGCTCCCAATGTCATACACAGGGCAAATAGCTCTGGCTTCTGTTCCCAGCATGTACAGTGTATTGGAATGAAGAGGATCTACAGTTCTTGTCAGGTTCCTAAGCAGAATTGAACTAGATATGGCTGTGTGTGTAGGAAGCACAGTTCTTTTGTTCTGAGCAAGCTCACTGTTCGGACCCCATAGGAAACACAGTAGAGTAGAAGAGTGCTCTTTTCTCTAAAGCAGTGTGTATTTCTTGTAAGGCGAGCTATCGTTTGTTTCCCAGTCCCAAATGGAGTTATGTCACATGCAGTTTTTGGTCCTACGAGCAAGAGTTGTTTTCTGGTAAGAATAGTCACTATTGTGCTCCCATTTTCATACACAGGGCAAATAGCACTGGCGTCTGTTCCCAGCATGTACAGTGTATTGGACTGAAGAGGATCTACTGTTCCTGTCAGCTTCCTAAGCAGAAGTGAACTAGATATGGCCATGTGTGTAGGAAGCACAGTTCTTTTGTTCTGGGCTAGCTCACTGTTCTTTCCTATAGGAAACACAGTAGAGTAGAAGAGTGCTCTTTTCTCAAAAGCAGAGTTTGTTTCTTGTACTGCGAGCTAGCATTTGTTTCCCAGTCCTAAATGGAGTTGAATCACATGCAGTTTCTGGTCCTATGAGCGAGAGTTGTTTTCTGGTAAGGAAAGTCACTATTGCGCTCCCATTCCCTTACACAGTGCAAATAGCACTGGCGTCTGTTCCCAGCAAGTACAGTGTATTGGACTGAATAGGAGATACTATTCTTGTCAGTTTCCTAAGCAGAGATGAACTAGATATGGCCCGTGTGTGTAGGAAGTACAGTTCTTATATTCTGAGCAAGCTCAGTGTTCTGGCCCTTTAGGAAACACAGTAGAGTAGAAGAGTGCTCTTTTCTCTAAAGCAGAGTTTGTTTCTTGTAAGGTGAGCTCGTGTTTGTTTCCCAGTCCTAAATGCAGGTGAGTCACATGCAGTTTTTGGTCTACGAGCAAGAGTTGTTTTCTGGTAAGAAGAGTCACTATTGTGCTCCAAATGCAAGACACAGTGCAAATTGCACTCGCGTCTCTTCCAAGCAAGTACAGTGTATTGGACTGAAAAGGAGCTACTGTTCTTGTCAGTTTCCTCAGCCAAGTTGAACTAGATATGGTCCATGTGTGTAGGAAGCACAGTTCTTTTGTTCTGAGCAAGCTCACTGTTTGGACCCCATTGGAAACACAGTGGAGTAGAAGAGTGCTCTTTTCTCAAAAGCAGAGTGTGTTTCTTGTAAGGCGAGCTAGCATTTGTTTCCCAGTCCTAAATGGAGTTGAATCACATGCAGTTTCTGGTCCTACGAGAAAGAGTTGTTTTCTGGTAAGGAAAGTCACTATTGTGCTCCCATTGCCATACACAGTGCAAATAGCACTCGCGTCTGTTCCCAGCTAGTACAGTGTATCGGACAGAAGAGGAGTTACTGTTCTTGTCAGTTTCCTAAGCAGAGTTGAACTAGATATGGCCCGTGTGTAGGAAGCACAGTTCTTATGTTCCGAGCAAGCTCACTCTTTAGGACCTATAGAAACACGGTAGAGTAGAAGAGTGCTCTTTTCTCAAAAGCAGAGTGTGTTTCTTGTAAGGCGAGCTAACGTTTGTTTCCCAGTCCTAAATGGAGTTGAATACCATGCAGTTTCTGGTCCTATGAGGAAGAGTTGTTTTCTGGTAAGAAGAGTCACTATTGTGCTACCATTGTCATACACAGGGCAAATAGCACTGGTGTCTTTTCCCAGCAAGTACAGTGTATTGGACTGAAGAGGATCTACTGTTCTTGTCAGGTTCCTAAGCAGAATTGAACTAGATATGGCCGTGTGTGTAGGCAGCACAGTTCTTTTGCTCTGAGCGAGCTCACTGTTCGGACCCTTTAGGAAACACAGTAGAGTAGAAGAGTGTTCTTTTCTTTAAAGCAGAGTGTGTTTCTTGTAAGGCGAGCTCGAGATTGTTTCCCAGTCCTAAATGGAGTTGAATCACATGCAGTTTGGGTCCTATGAGCAAGAGTTGTTTTCTGGTAAGAAGAGTCACTATTGCGCTGCCATTGCCATACACAGGACAAATAGCACTTGCGTCTGTTCCCAGCAAGTACAGTGTATTGGACTGAAGAGGATCTACTGTTCTTGTCAGGTTCCTAAGCAGAATTGAACTAGATATGGACGTGTGTGTAGGAAGCACCGTTTTTTTTGTTCTGAGCAAGCTCACTGTTCGGACCCCATAGGAAACACAGTAGAGTAGAAGAGTGCTCTTTTCTCAAAAGCAGAGTGTGTTTCTTGTAAGGCATGCTAGCGTTTGTTTCCCGGTCCTAAATGAAGTTGAATCACATGCAGTTTCTGGTCCTACGAGCAAGATTTGTTTTCTGGTAAGGAAAGTCACTATTGTGCTCCCATTGCCATACACAGTGCAAATAGCACTCGCACCTGTTCCTAGCAAGTACAGTGTATCGGACTGAAGAGGAGCTACTGTTCTTGTCAGTTTCCTATGCAGAGTTGAACTAGATATAGCGCGAGGGTGTAGGAAGCACAGTTCTTTTGTTCTGAGCAATCTCACTGTTCTGGCCCTATAGGAAACACAGTAGAGTAGAAGAGTCTTCTTTTCTTTAAAGTAGAGTGTGTTTCTTGTAAGGCGAGCTCGCTTTTGTTTCCCAGTCCTAAATGGAGTTGAATCACATGCAGTTTCTGACCCTATGAGCAAGAGTTGTTTTCTGGTAAGAAGAGTCACTACTGCGCTGCCATTGACATACACAGGACAAATAGCACTGGCGTCTGTTCCCAGCATGTACAGTGTATTGGACTGAAGAGGATCTACTGTTCTTGTCAGGTTCCTAAGCAGAATTGAACTAGATATGGCCGTGTGTGGGGGAAGCACAGTAGTTTTGTTCTGAACAATCTCAATGTTCGGACCCCACAGGAAACACAGTAGAGTAGAAGAGTGCTCTTTTCTCAAAAGCAGAGTTTGTTTCTTGTAAGGCGAGCTATTGTTTGTTTCCCAGTCCTAAATGGAGTTGAATCACATGCAGTTTCTGGTCCTACGCGCAAGAGTTGTTTTCTGGTAAGGAAAGTCACTATTGAGCTCTTATTGCCATACACAGTACTAATAGCACTCGCACCTGTTCCTAGCAAGTACAGTGTATCGGACTAAAGAGGAGCTACTGTTCTTGTCAGTTTCCTAAGCAGAGTTGAACTAGATATGGCCCGTGTGTGTAGGAAGCACAGTTCTTTTGTTGTGAGAAAGCTCACTGTTCTGGCACTATAAGAAACACAGGAGAGTAGAAGAGTGCTGTTTTCTCAAAAGCAGAGTGTGTTTCTTGTAAGGCGAGCTCGCGTTTGTTTCCCAGTCCTAAATGGAGTTGAATCACATGGAATTTTTGGTCCTACGAGCAAGAGTTGTTTTCTGGTAAGAAGAGTCACTATTGCGCTACAATTACCATACACAGTGCAAATAGCACTCGCGTCTGTTCCCAGCAAGTACAGTGTATTGGACTTAATAGGATCTACTGTTCTTGTCAGGTTCCTAAGCAGAATTGAACTAGATATGGCCGTGTGTGTAGGAAGCACAGTTTTTTTGTTCTGAGCAATCTCACTGTTCGGACCCCATAGGAAACACAGTAGAGTAGAAGAGTGGTCTTTTCTCAAAAGCAGAGTGTGTTTGTTGTAAGGCGAGCTAGCGTTTGTTTCCCAGTCCTAAATGGAGTTGAATCACATGCAGTTTCTGTCCTACAAGCAAGAGTTGTTTTCTGGTAAGAAGAGTCACTATTGCGCTGCCATTGCCATACACACGACAAATAGCACTGGTGTCTGTTCCCAGCAAGTACAGTGTATTGGACTGAAGAGGATCTACTTTTCTTGTCAGGTTCATAAGCAGAATTGAACTGGATATGGCTGTGTGTGAAGGCAGCACAGTTTTTTTTATTCTGAGCAGGCTCAGAGTTCGGATCCCATAGGAAACACAGTAGAGTAGAAGAGTGCTCTTTTCTCAAAAGCAGAGTGTGTTTCTTGTAAGGTGAGCTAGCGTTTGTTTCCCAGTCCTAAATGGAGTTGAATCCCATGCAGTTTGTGGTCCTACGAGCAAGAGTTGTTTTCTAATAAGGAAAGTCACTATTGTGCTCCTATCGCCATACACAGTGCAAATAGCACTCCCGTCTGTTCCCAGAAAGCGCAGTGTATTGGACTGAAGAGGAGCTACTGTTCTTCTCAGTTTCCTAACAGAGTTGAACTAGATATGGCCGTGTGTGTAGCAAGCACAGTTCTTTTGTTCTGAGAAAGCTCACTGTTCTGGCCCAATAGGAAACACAGTAGAGTAGAAGAGCGCTCTTTTCTCAAAGCAGAGCGTGTTTCTTGAAAGGTGAGCTGGCATTTGTTTCCCAGTCCTAAATGGAGTTGAATCACATGCAGTTTCTGGTACTACGAGCAAGAGTTGTTTTCTGCTAAGAAGAGTCACTATTGCGCTGCCATTGCCATACACAGGACAAATAGCACTGTTGTCTGTTCCCAGCAAGTACAGTGTATTGGACAGAAGAGGATCTACTGTTCTTCTCAGGTTCCTAAGCAGAATTGAACTAGATATGGCCGTGTGTGTTGGAAGCACAATTCTTTTGTTCTGAGCTAGCTCACTGTTCTTTCCCTATAGGATACACAGTAGAGTAGAAGTGTGCTCTTTTCTCAAAAGCAGAGTGTGTTTCTTGTAAGGCGAGATAGCGTTTGTTTCCCAGTCCTAAATGGAGTTGAATCACATGCAGTTTCTGGTCCTACGAGCAAGAGTTGTTTTCTGGTAAGGAAAGTCACTATTGCGCTCCCATTGCCATACACAGTGCAAATAGCACTGGCGTCTGTTCCTAGCAAGTACAGTGTATTGGACTGAAGAGGAGCTACTGTTCTTGTCAGTTTCCTAAGCAGAGTTGAACTAGATTTGGCCCGTGTGTGTAGGAAGCACAGTTCTTATGTTCTGAGCAAGCTCAGTGTTCTGACCCTATAATAAACACAGTAGAGTAGAAGAGTGCTCTTTTCTCTAAAGCAGAGTGTGTTTCTTGTAAGGTGAGCTCGCATTTGTTTCCCAGTCCTAAATGGAGTTGAGTCACATGCAGTGTTTGGTCCTACGAGCAAGAGTTTTTTTCTGGTAAGAAGAGTCACTATTGTGCTCCAAATGCAATACACAGTGCAAATAGCACTCTCGTCTGTTACCAGCAAGTACAGTGTATCGGACTGAAGAGGAGTTACTGTTCTTGTCAGTTTCCTAAGCAGAGTTGAACTAGATATGGCCCGTGTGTAGGAAGCACAGTTCTTATGTTCTGAGCAAGCTCACTGTTCAGGCCCTATAAAAACCACAGTAGAGTAGAAGAGTGCTCTTTTCTCTAAAGCACAGTGTGTTTCTTGTAAGGTGAGCTCGCGTTTGTTTCCCAGTCCTAAATGGAGTTGAGTCACATGCAGTTTTTGGTCCTAAGAGCAAGAGTTGTTTTCTGGAAAGGAAAGTCACTATTGCGCTCCCATTGCCATACACAGTGCAAATAGCACTCGTGTCTGTTCCCAGCAAGTACATTGTATCGGACTGAAGAGGAGTTACTGTTCTTGTCAGTTTCCTAAGCAGAGTTGTACTAGATATTGCCCGTGTGTAGGAAGCACAGTTCTTATGTTCTGAGCAAGCTCACTGTTCAGGCCCTATAAAAAACACAGTAGAGTAGAAGAGTGCTCTTTTCTCTAAATCAGAGTGTGTTTCTTGTAAGGTGAGCTCGCGTTTGTTTTCCAGTCCTAAATGGAGTTGAGTCCCATGCAGTTTTTGGTCCTACGAGCAAGAGTTGTTTTCTGGTAAGAAGAGTCACTATTGCCCTCCAATTGCCATACACAGTGCAAATAGCACTCGCGTCTGTTCCCAGCAAGTACAGTGTATTGGACTGAAGAGGAGCTACTGTTCTTGTCAGTTTCCTAAGCAGAGTTGAAGTAGATATGGTCCGTGTGTGTAGGAAGCACAGTTCTTTTGTTCTGAGCAAGCTCACTTTTTGGACCCCATAGGAAACACAGTAGAGGAGAAGAGTGCTCTTTTCTCAAAAGCAGAGTGTTTTTCTTGTAAGGTGAGCTAGCGTTTGTTTCCCAGTCCTAAATGGAGTTGAATCCCATGCAGTTTCTGGTCCTACGAGCAAGAGTTGTTTTCTGGTAAGAAAAGTCACTATTGCGCTGCCATTGCCATACACAGGGCAAATAGCTCTGTCGTCTGTTCCCAGCATGTATAGTGTATTGGACTGAAGAGGATCTACTGTTCTTGTCAGGTTCCTAAGCAGAATTGAACTAGATATGGCCGTGTGTGTAGGAAGCACAGTTCTTTTGTTCTGAGCAAGCTCACTGTTCTGGCCCCATAGGAAACACAGTAGAGTAGAAGAGTGCTCTTTTCTTAAAAGCAGAGTGTGTTTCTTGTAAGGCGAGCTAGCGTTTATTTCCCAGTCCTAAATGGAGTTGAATCACATGCAGGTTTTGTCCTACGAGCAAGAGTTGTTTTCTGTTAAGAAGAGTCACTATTGCACTCCCATTGCCATACACAGTGCAAATAGCTCTCGCGTCTGTTCCCAGCAAGTAAAGTGTATCAGACTGAAGAGGAGCTTCTGTTCTTGTCAGTTTCCTAAGCAGAGTTGAATTAGATATTGCCCGTGTGTGTAGGAAGCACAGTTGTTTTGTTCTGAGCAAGCACACTGTTTGGACCCCATAGGAAACACAGTAGAGTAGAAGAGTGCTCTTTTCTCAAAAGCAGAGTGTGTTTCTTGTATGGCGAGCTAGCTTTTGTTTCCCAGTCCTAAATGGAGTTGAATCACATGCAGTTTCTGGTCCTACGAGAAAGAGTTGTTTTCTGGTAAGAAGAGTCACTATTGTGCTCCCAATGTCATACACAGGGCAAATAGCTCTGGCTTCTGTTCCCAGCATGTACAGTGTATTGGAATGAAGAGGATCTACAGTTCTTGTCAGGTTCCTAAGCAGAATTGAACTAGATATGGCTGTGTGTGTAGGAAGCACAGTTCTTTTGTTCTGAGCAAGCTCACTGTTCGGACCCCATAGGAAACACAGTAGAGTAGAAGAGTGCTCTTTTCTCTAAAGCAGTGTGTATTTCTTGTAAGGCGAGCTATCGTTTGTTTCCCAGTCCCAAATGGAGTTATGTCACATGCAGTTTTTGGTCCTACGAGCAAGAGTTGTTTTCTGGTAAGAATAGTCACTATTGTGCTCCCATTTTCATACACAGGGCAAATAGCACTGGCGTCTGTTCCCAGCATGTACAGTGTATTGGACTGAAGAGGATCTACTGTTCCTGTCAGCTTCCTAAGCAGAAGTGAACTAGATATGGCCATGTGTGTAGTGAGCACAGTTCTTTTGTTCTGAGCTAGCTCACTGTTCTTTCCTATAGGAAACACAGTAGAGTAGAAGAGTGCTCTTTTCTCAAAAGCAGAGTTTGTTTCTTGTACTGCGAGCTAGCATTTGTTTCCCAGTCCTAAATGGAGTTGAATCACATGCAGTTTCTGGTCCTATGAGCGAGAGTTGTTTTCTGGTAAGGAAAGTCACTATTGCGCTCCCATTCCCTTACACAGTGCAAATAGCACTGGCGTCTGTTCCCAGCAAGTACAGTGTATTGGACTGAATAGGAGATACTATTCTTGTCAGTTTCCTAAGCAGAGATGAACTAGATATGGCCCGTGTGTGTAGGAAGTACAGTTCTTATATTCTGAGCAAGCTCAGTGTTCTGGCCCTTTAGGAAACACAGTAGAGTAGAAGAGTGCTCTTTTCTCTAAAGCAGAGTTTGTTTCTTGTAAGGTGAGCTCGTGTTTGTTTCCCAGTCCTAAATGCAGGTGAGTCACATGCAGTTTTTGGTCTACGAGCAAGAGTTGTTTTCTGGTAAGAAGAGTCACTATTGTGCTCCAAATGCAAGACACAGTGCAAATTGCACTCGCGTCTCTTCCAAGCAAGTACAGTGTATTGGACTGAAAAGGAGCTACTGTTCTTGTCAGTTTCCTCAGCCAAGTTGAACTAGATATGGTCCATGTGTGTAGGAAGCACAGTTCTTTTGTTCTGAGCAAGCTCACTGTTTGGACCCCATTGGAAACACAGTGGAGTAGAAGAGTGCTCTTTTCTCAAAAGCAGAGTGTGTTTCTTGTAAGGCGAGCTAGCATTTGTTTCCCAGTCCTAAATGGAGTTGAATCACATGCAGTTTCTGGTCCTACGAGAAAGAGTTGTTTTCTGGTAAGGAAAGTCACTATTGTGCTCCCATTGCCATACACAGTGCAAATAGCACTCGCGTCTGTTCCCAGCTAGTACAGTGTATCGGACAGAAGAGGAGTTACTGTTCTTGTCAGTTTCCTAAGCAGAGTTGAACTAGATATGGCCCGTGTGTAGGAAGCACAGTTCTTATGTTCCGAGCAAGCTCACTCTTTAGGACCTATAGAAACACGGTAGAGTAGAAGAGTGCTCTTTTCTCAAAAGCAGAGTGTGTTTCTTGTAAGGCGAGCTAACGTTTGTTTCCCAGTCCTAAATGGAGTTGAATACCATGCAGTTTCTGGTCCTATGAGGAAGAGTTGTTTTCTGGTAAGAAGAGTCACTATTGTGCTACCATTGTCATACACAGGGCAAATAGCACTGGTGTCTTTTCCCAGCAAGTACAGTGTATTGGACTGAAGAGGATCTACTGTTCTTGTCAGGTTCCTAAGCAGAATTGAACTAGATATGGCTGTGTGTGTAGGCAGCACAGTTCTTTTGCTCTGAGCGAGCTCACTGTTCGGACCCTTTAGGAAACACAGTAGAGTAGAAGAGTGTTCTTTTCTTTAAAGCAGAGTGTGTTTCTTGTAAGGCGAGCTCGAGATTGTTTCCCAGTCCTAAATGGAGTTGAATCACATGCAGTTTGGGTCCTATGAGCAAGAGTTGTTTTCTGGTAAGAAGAGTCACTATTGCGCTGCCATTGCCATACACAGGACAAATAGCACTCGCGTCTGTTCCCAGCAAGTACAGTGTATTGGACTGAAGAGGATCTACTGTTCTTGTCAGGTTCCTAAGCAGAATTGAACTAGATATGGACGTGTGTGTAGGAAGCACCGTTTTTTTTGTTCTGAGCAAGCTCACTGTTCGGACCCCATAGGAAACACAGTAGAGTAGAAGAGTGCTCTTTTCTCAAAAGCAGAGTGTGTTTCTTGTAAGGCATGCTAGCGTTTGTTTCCCGGTCCTAAATGAAGTTGAATCACATGCAGTTTCTGGTCCTACGAGCAAGATTTGTTTTCTGGTAAGGAAAGTCACTATTGTGCTCCCATTGCCATACACAGTGCAAATAGCACTCGCACCTGTTCCTAGCAAGTACAGTGTATCGGACTGAAGAGGAGCTACTGTTCTTGTCAGTTTCCTATGCAGAGTTGAACTAGATATAGCGCGAGGGTGTAGGAAGCACAGTTCTTTTGTTCTGAGCAATCTCACTGTTCTGGCCCTATAGGAAACACAGTAGAGTAGAAGAGTCTTCTTTTCTTTAAAGTAGAGTGTGTTTCTTGTAAGGCGAGCTCGCTTTTGTTTCCCAGTCCTAAATGGAGTTGAATCACATGCAGTTTCTGACCCTATGAGCAAGAGTTGTTTTCTGGTAAGAAGAGTCACTACTGCGCTGCCATTGACATACACAGGACAAATAGCACTGGCGTCTGTTCCCAGCATGTACAGTGTATTGGACTGAAGAGGATCTACTGTTCTTGTCAGGTTCCTAAGCAGAATTGAACTAGATATGGCCGTGTGTGTGGGAAGCACAGTAGTTTTGTTCTGAACAATCTCAATGTTCGGACCCCACAGGAAACACAGTAGAGTAGAAGAGTGCTCTTTTCTCAAAAGCAGAGTTTGTTTCTTGTAAGGCGAGCTATTGTTTGTTTCCCAGTCCTAAATGGAGTTGAATCACATGCAGTTTCTGGTCCTACGCGCAAGAGTTGTTTTCTGGTAAGGAAAGTCACTATTGAGCTCTTATTGCCATACACAGTACTAATAGCACTCGCACCTGTTCCTAGCAAGTACAGTGTATCGGACTAAAGAGGAGCTACTGTTCTTGTCAGTTTCCTAAGCAGAGTTGAACTAGATATGGCCCGTGTGTGTAGGAAGCACAGTTCTTTTGTTGTGAGAAAGCTCACTGTTCTGGCACTATAAGAAACACAGGAGAGTAGAAGAGTGCTGTTTTCTCAAAAGCAGAGTGTGTTTCTTGTAAGGCGAGCTCGCGTTTGTTTCCCAGTCCTAAATGGAGTTGAATCACAT